>NW_026700462.1:0-27344 GCF_030435755.1 Ochotona princeps | reverse complement strand
CACACCATCAGGCTTCCAAGCAGCTCTCAAGGAAACTCAGTTTTCACACTTTATGCTTAGTGCCCTATGAGTGCATTATCTAGGAATGAACCTGGTAGAGCATCCCACACAAACGAATGCTCCACATGCGGTTTTCACATGCCACCAACTCCACATTCACAGGCAACTTCAGCGCCACAGCCGTTTTCAGATAGCCCTCAATGCAAAGGCTCTAGACGCCAATATTGGTGTGAGAGCTAATTCAATCAAGGAAACACTGCATGTTGGTGAAGGGCATATTGAAGAAGGATCAGCCGAGTGGTTCTTGTGGGAGAACAACTCCATTTGGCTCACTAACTTCACACACCATCAGGCTTCCAAGCAGCTCTCAAGGAAACTCAGTTTTCACACTCTATGTTTAGTGCCCTTTGAATGCATTATCTAGGAATGAACCTGGTAGAGCATCCCACACAAACGAATGCTCCACATGCGGGTTTCACATGCCACCAACTCCACATTCACAGGCAACTTCAGCGCCACAGCCGTTTTCAGATAGCCCTCAATGCAAAGGCTCTAGACGCAAATATTGGTGTGAGAGCTAATTCAATCAAGGAAACACTGCATGTTGGTGAAGGGCATATTGAAGAAGGATCAGCCGAGTGGTTCTTGTGGGAGAACAACTCCATTTGGCTCACTAACTTCACACACCATCAGGCTTCCAAGCAGCTCTCAAGGAAACTCAGTTTTCACACTCTATGCTTAGTGCCCTTTGAGTGCCTAGGACTGAAATGAAGCTTGGAGAGCATCCCACACAAACGAATGCTCCACATGCGGGTTTCACATGACACCAACTCCACATTCACAGGCAACTTCAGCGCCACAGCCGTTTTCAGATAGCCCTCAATGCAAAGGCTCTAGACGCAAATATTGGTGTGAGAGCTAATTCAATCAAGGAAACACTGCATGTTGGTAAAGGGCATATTGAAGAAGGATCAGCCGAGTGGTTCTTGTGGGAGAACAACTCCATTTGGCTCACTAACTTCACACACCATCAGGCTTCCAAGCAGCTCTCAAGGAAACTCAGTTTTCACACTTTATGCTTAGTGCCCTTTGAGTGCATTATCTAGGAATGAACCTGGTAGAGCATCCCACACAAACGAATGCTCCACATGCGGGTTTCACATGCCACCAACTCCACATTCACAGGCAACTTCAGCGCCACAGTCGTTTTCAGATAGCCCTCAATGCAAAGGCTCTAGACGCAAATATTGGTGTGAGAGCTAATTCAATCAAGGAAACACTGCATGTTGGTGAAGGGCATATTGAAGAAGGATCAGCCGAGTGGTTCTTGTGGGAGAACAACTCCATTTGGCTCACTAACTTCACACACCATCAGGCTTCCAAGCAGCTCTCAAGGAAACTCAGTTTTCACACTCTATGCTTAGTGCCCTTTGAGTGCATTATCTAGGAATGAACCTGGTAGAGCATCCCACACAAACGAATGCTCCACATGCGGGTTTCACATGCCACCAACTCCACATTCACAGGCAACTTCAGCGCCACAGCCGTTTTCAGATAGCCCTCAATGCAAAGGCTCTAGAAGCAAATATTGGTGTGAGAGCTAATTCAATCAAGGAAACACTGCATGTTGGTGAAGGGCATATTGAAGAAGGATCAGCCGAGTGGTTCTTGTGGGAGAACAACTCCATTTGGCTCACTAACTTCACACACCATCAGGCTTCCAAGCAGCTCTCAAGGAAACTCAGTTTTCACACTCTATGCTTAGTGCCCTTTGAGTGCATTATCTAGGAATGAACCTGGTAGAGCATCCCACACAAACGAATGCTCCACATGCGGGTTTCACATGCCACCAACTCCACATTCACAGGCAACTTCAGCGCCACAGCCGTTTTCAGATAGCCCTCAATGCAAAGGCTCTAGACGCAAATATTGGTGTGAGAGCTAATTCAATCAAGGAAACACTGCATGTTGGTGAAGGGCATATTGAAGAAGGATCAGCCGAGTGGTTCTTGTGGGAGAACAACTCCATTTGGCTCACTAACTTCACACACCATCAGGCTTCCAAGCAGCTCTCAAGGAAACTCAGTTTTCACACTCTATGCTTAGTGCCCTTTGAGTGCATTATCTAGGAATGAACCTGGTAGAGCATCCCACACAAACGAATGCTCCACATGCGGGTTTCACATGCCACCAACTCCACATTCACAGGCAACTTCAGCGCCACAGCCGTTTTCAGATAGCCCTCAATGCAAAGGCTCTAGATGCAAATATTGGTGTGAGAGCTAATTCAATCAAGGAAACACTGCATGTTGGTGAAGGGCATATTGAAGAAGGATCAGCCGAGTGGTTCTTGTGGGAGAACAACTCCATTTGGCTCACTAACTTCACACACCATCAGGCTTCCAAGCAGCTCTCAAGGAAACTCAGTTTTCACACTCTATGCTTAGTGCCCTTTGAGTGCATTATCTAGGAATGAACCTGGTAGAGCATCCCACACAAACGAATGCTCCACATGCGGGTTTCACATGCCACCAACTCCACATTCACAGGCAACTTCAGCGCCACAGCCGTTTTCAGATAGCCCTCAATGCAAAGGCTCTAGACGCAAATATTGGTGTGAGAGCTAATTCAATCAAGGAAACACTGCATGTTGGTGAAGGGCATATTGAAGAAGGATCAGCCGAGTGGTTCTTGTGGGAGAACAACTCCATTTGGCTCACTAACTTCACACACCATCAGGCTTCCAAGCAGCTCTCAAGGAAACTCAGTTTTCACACTCTATGCTTAGTGCTCTTTGTGTGCCTAGGACTGAAATGAAGCTTGGTCAGCATCCCACACAAACGAATTCTCCACATGCGGGTTTCACATGCCACCAACTCCACATTCACAGGCAACTTCAGCGCCACAGCCGTTTTCAGATAGCCCTCAATGCAAAGGCTCTAGACGCAAATATTGCTGTGAGAGCTAATTCAATCAAGGAAACACTGCATGTTGGTGAAGGGCATATTGAAGAAGGATCAGCCGAGTGGTTCTTGTGGGAGAACAACTCCATTTGGCTCACTAACTTCACACACCATCAGGCTTCCAAGCAGCTCTCAAGGAAACTCAGTTTTCACACTCTATGCTTAGTGCTCTTTGTGTGCCTAGGACTGAAATGAACCTTGGTCAGCATCCCACACAAACGAATGCTCCACATGCGGGTTTCACATGCCACCAACTCCACATTCACAGGCAACTTCAGCGCCACAGCCGTTTTCAGATAGCCCTCAATGCAAAGGCTCTAGATGCAAATATTGGTGTGAGAGCTATTTCAATCAAGGAAACACTGCATGTTGGTGAAGGGCATATTGAAGAAGGATCAGCCGAGTGGTTCTTGTGGGAGAACAACTCCATTTGGCTCACTAACTTCACACACCATCAGGCTTCCAAGCAGCTCTCAAGGAAACTCAGTTTTCACACTCTATGCTTAGTGCCCTTTGAGTGCATTATCTAGGAATGAACCTGGTAGAGCATCCCACACAAACGAATGCTCCACATGCGGGTTTCACATGCCACCAACTCCACATTCACAGGCAACTTCAGCGCCACAGTCATTTTCAGATAGCCCTCAATGCAAAGGCTCTAGACGCAAATATTGGTGTGAGAGCTAATTCAATCAAGGAAACACTGCATGTTGGTGAAGGGCATATTGAAGAAGGATCAGCCGAGTGGTTCTTGTGGGAGAACAACTCCATTTGGCTCACTAACTTCACACACCATCAGGCTTCCAAGCAGCTCTCAAGGAAACTCAGTTTTCACACTCTATGCTTAGTGCCCTTTGAGTGCCTAGGACTGAAATGAACCTGGTAGAGCATCCCACACAAACGAATGCTCCACATGCGGGTTTCACATGCCACCAACTCCACATTCACAGGGAACTTCAGCGCCACAGCCGTTTTCAGATAGCCCTCAATGCAAAGGCTCTAGACGCAAATATTGGTGTGAGAGCTAATTCAATCAAGGAAACACTGCATGTTGGTGAAGGGCATATTGAAGAAGGATCAGCCGAGTGGTTCTTGTGGGAGAACAACTCCATTTGGCTCACTAACTTCACACACCATCAGGCTTCCAAGCAGCTCTCAAGGAAACTCAGTTTTCACACTCTATGTTTAGTGCCCTTTGAATGCATTATCTAGGAATGATCCTGGTAGAGCATCCCACACAAACGAATGCTCCACATGCGGGTTTCACATGCCACCAACTCCACATTCACAGGCAACTTCAGCGCCACAGCCGTTTTCAGATAGCCCTCAATGCAAAGGCTCTAGACGCAAATATTGGTGTGAGAGCTAATTCAATCAAGGAAACACTGCATGTTGGTGAAGGGCATATTGAAGAAGGATCAGCCGAGTGGTTCTTGTGGGAGAACAACTCCATTTGGCTCACTAACTTCACACACCATCAGGCTTCCAAGCAGCTCTCAAGGAAACTCAGTTTTCACACTCTATGCTTAGTGCCCTTTGAGTGCCTAGGACTGAAATGAAGCTTGGAGAGCATCCCACACAAACGAATGCTCCACATGCGGGTTTCACATGCCACCAACTCCACATTCACAGGCAACTTCAGCGCCACAGCCGTTTTCAGATAGCCCTCAATGCAAAGGCTCTAGACGCAAATATTGGTGTGAGAGCTAATTCAATCAAGGAAACACTGCATGTTGGTAAAGGGCATATTGAAGAAGGATCAGCCGAGTGGTTCTTGTGGGAGAACAACTCCATTTGGCTCACTAACTTCACACACCATCAGGCTTCCAAGCAGCTCTCAAGGAAACTCAGTTTTCACACTCTATGCTTAGTGCCCTTTGAGTGCATTATCTAGGAATGAACCTGGTAGAGCATCCCACACAAACGAATGCTCCACATGCGGGTTTCACATGCCACCAACTCCACATTCACAGGCAACTTCAGCGCCACAGTCGTTTTCAGATAGCCCTCAATGCAAAGGCTCTAGACGCAAATATTGGTGTGAGAGCTAATTCAATCAAGGAAACACTGCATGTTGGTGAAGGGCATATTGAAGAAGGATCAGCCGAGTGGTTCTTGTGGGAGAACAACTCCATTTGGCTCACTAACTTCACACACCATCAGGCTTCCAAGCAGCTCTCAAGGAAACTCAGTTTTCACACTCTATGCTTAGTGCCCTTTGAGTGCCTAGGACTGAAATGAACCTGGTAGAGCATCCCACACAAACGAATGCTCCACATGCGGGTTTCACATGCCACCAACTCCACATTCACAGGCAACTTCAGCGCCACAGCCGTTTTCAGATAGCCCTCAATGCAAAGGCTCTAGACGCAAATATTGGTGTGAGAGCTAATTCAATCAAGGAAACACTGCATGTTGGTGAAGGGCATATTGAAGAAGGATCAGCCGAGTGGTTCTTGTGGGAGAACAACTCCATTTGGCTCACTAACTTCACACACCATCAGGCTTCCAAGCAGCTCTCAAGGAAACTCAGTTTTCACACTCTATGTTTAGTGCCCTTTGAATGCATTATCTAGGAATGATCCTGGTAGAGCATCCCACACAAACGAATGCTCCACATGCGGGTTTCACATGCCACCAACTCCACATTCACAGGCAACTTCAGCGCCACAGCCGTTTTCAGATAGCCCTCAATGCAAAGGCTCTAGACGCAAATATTGGTGTGAGAGCTAATTCAATCAAGGAAACACTGCATGTTGGTGAAGGGCATATTGAAGAAGGATCAGCCGAGTGGTTCTTGTGGGAGAACAACTCCATTTGGCTCACTAACTTCACACACCATCAGGCTTCCAAGCAGCTCTCAAGGAAACTCAGTTTTCACACTCTATGCTTAGTGCCCTTTGAGTGCCTAGGACTGAAATGAAGCTTGGAGAGCATCCCACACAAACGAATGCTCCACATGCGGGTTTCACATGCCACCAACTCCACATTCACAGGCAACTTCAGCGCCACAGCCGTTTTCAGATAGCCCTCAATGCAAAGGCTCTAGACGCAAATATTGGTGTGAGAGCTAATTCAATCAAGGAAACACTGCATGTTGGTAAAGGGCATATTGAAGAAGGATCAGCCGAGTGGTTCTTGTGGGAGAACAACTCCATTTGGCTCACTAACTTCACACACCATCAGGCTTCCAAGCAGCTCTCAAGGAAACTCAGTTTTCACACTTTATGCTTAGTGCCCTTTGAGTGCATTATCTAGGAATGAACCTGGTAGAGCATCCCACACAAACGAATGCTCCACATGCGGGTTTCACATGCCACCAACTCCACATTCACAGGCAACTTCAGCGCCACAGTCGTTTTCAGATAGCCCTCAATGCAAAGGCTCTAGACGCAAATATTGGTGTGAGAGCTAATTCAATCAAGGAAACACTGCATGTTGGTGAAGGGCATATTGAAGAAGGATCAGCCGAGTGGTTCTTGTGGGAGAACAACTCCATTTGGCTCACTAACTTCACACACCATCAGGCTTCCAAGCAGCTCTCAAGGAAACTCAGTTTTCACACTCTATGCTTAGTGCCCTTTGAGTGCCTAGGACTGAAATGAACCTGGTAGAGCATCCCACACAAACGAATGCTCCACATGCGGGTTTCACATGCCACCAACTCCACATTCACAGGCAACTTCAGCGCCACAGCCGTTTTCAGATAGCCCTCAATGCAAAGGCTCTAGACGCAAATATTGGTGTGAGAGCTAATTCAATCAAGGAAACACTGCATGTTGGTGAAGGGCATATTGAAGAAGGATCAGCCGAGTGGTTCTTGTGGGAGAACAACTCCATTTGGCTCACTAACTTCACACACCATCAGGCTTCCAAGCAGCTCTCAAGGAAACTCAGTTTTCACACTCTATGCTTAGTGCCCTTTGAGTGCCTAGGACTGAAATGAAGCTTGGAGAGCATCCCACACAAACGAATGCTCCACATGCGGGTTTCACATGACACCAACTCCACATTCACAGGCAACTTCAGCGCCACAGCCGTTTTCAGAGAGCCCTCAATGCAAAGGCTCTAGACGCAAATATTGGTGTGAGAGCTAATTCAATCAAGGAAACACTGCATGTTGGTGAAGGGCATATTGAAGAAGGATAAGCCGAGTGGTTCTTGTGGGAGAACAACTCCATTTGGCTCACTAACTTCACACACCATCAGGCTTCCAAGCAGCTCTCAAGGAAACTCAGTTTTCACACTCTATGCTTAGTGCCCTTTGAGTGCCTAGGACTGAAATGAAGCTTGGAGAGCATCCCACACAAACGAATGCTCCACATGCGGGTTTCACATGACACCAACTCCACATTCACAGGCAACTTCAGCGCCACAGCCGTTTTCAGATAGCCCTCAATGCAAAGGCTCTAGACGCAAATATTGGTGTGAGAGCTAATTCAATCAAGGAAACACTGCATGTTGGTAAAGGGCATATTGAAGAAGGATCAGCCGAGTGGTTCTTGTGGGAGAACAACTCCATTTGGCTCACTAACTTCACACACCATCAGGCTTCCAAGCAGCTCTCAAGGAAACTCAGTTTTCACACTTTATGCTTAGTGCCCTTTGAGTGCATTATCTAGGAATGATCCTGGTAGAGCATCCCACACAAACGAATGCTCCACATGCGGGTTTCACATGCCACCAACTCCACATTCACAGGCAACTTCAGCGCCACAGTCGTTTTCAGATAGCCCTCAATGCAAAGGCTCTAGACGCAAATATTGGTGTGAGAGCTAATTCAATCAAGGAAACACTGCATGTTGGTGAAGGACATATTGAAGAAGGATCAGCCGAGTGGTTCTTGTGGGAGAACAACTCCATTTGGCTCACTAACTTCACACACCATCAGGCTTCCAAGCAGCTCTCAAGGAAACTCAGTTTTCACACTCTATGCTTAGTGCCCTTTGAGTGCCTAGGACTGAAATGAACCTGGTAGAGCATCCCACACAAACGAATGCTCCACATGCGGGTTTCACATGCCACCAACTCCACATTCACAGGCAACTTCAGCGCCACAGCCGTTTTCAGATAGCCCTCAATGCAAAGGCTCTAGACGCCAATATTGGTGTGAGAGCTAATTCAATCAAGGAAACACTGCATGTTGGTGAAGGGCATATTGAAGAAGGATCAGCCGAGTGGTTCTTGTGGGAGAACAACTCCATTTGGCTCACTAACTTCACACACCATCAGGCTTCCAAGCAGCTCTCAAGGAAACTCAGTTTTCACACTCTATGTTTAGTGCCCTTTGAATGCATTATCTAGGAATGATCCTGGTAGAGCATCCCACACAAACGAATGCTCCACATGCGGGTTTCACATGACACCAACTCCACATTCACAGGCAACTTCAGCGCCACAGCCGTTTTCAGATAGCCCTCAATGCAAAGGCTCTAGACGCAAATATTGGTGTGAGAGCTAATTCAATCAAGGAAACACTGCATGTTGGTGAAGGGCATATTGAAGAAGGATCAGCCGAGTGGTTCTTGTGGGAGAACAACTCCATTTGGCTCACTAACTTCACACACCATCAGGCTTCCAAGCAGCTCTCAAGGAAACTCAGTTTTCACACTCTATGCTTAGTGCCCTTTGAGTGCCTAGGACTGAAATGAAGCTTGGAGAGCATCCCACACAAACGAATGCTCCACATGCGGGTTTCACATGACACCAACTCCACATTCACAGGCAACTTCAGCGCCACAGCCGTTTTCAGATAGCCCTCAATGCAAAGGCTCTAGACGCAAATATTGGTGTGAGAGCTAATTCAATCAAGGAAACACTGCATGTTGGTAAAGGGCATATTGAAGAAGGATCAGCCGAGTGGTTCTTGTGGGAGAACAACTCCATTTGGCTCACTAACTTCACACACCATCAGGCTTCCAAGCAGCTCTCAAGGAAACTCAGTTTTCACACTTTATGCTTAGTGCCCTTTGAGTGCATTATCTAGGAATGAACCTGGTAGAGCATCCCACACAAACGAATGCTCCACATGCGGGTTTCACATGCCACCAACTCCACATTCACAGGCAACTTCAGCGCCACAGCCGTTTTCAGATAGCCCTCAATGCAAAGGCTCTAGACGCAAATATTGGTGTGAGAGCTAATTCAATCAAGGAAACACTGCATGTTGGTGAAGGGCATATTGAAGAAGGATCAGCCGAGTGGTTCTTGTGGGAGAACAACTCCATTTGGCTCACTAACTTCACACACCATCAGGCTTCCAAGCAGCTCTCAAGGAAACTCAGTTTTCACACTTTATGCTTAGTGCCCTTTGAGTGCATTATCTAGGAATGAACCTGGTAGAGCATCCCACACAAACGAATGCTCCACATGCGGATTTCACATGCCACCAACTCCACATTCACAGGCAACTTCAGCGCCACAGCCGTTTTCAGATAGCCCTCAATGCAAAGGCTCTAGACGCAAATATTGGTGTGAGAGCTAATTCAATCAAGGAAACACTGCATGTTGGTGAAGGGCATATTGAAGAAGGATCAGCCGAGTGGTTCTTGTGGGAGAACAACTCCATTTGGCTCACTAACTTCACACACCATCAGGCTTCCAAGCAGCTCTCAAGGAAACTCAGTTTTCACACTCTATGCTTAGTGCCCTTTGAGCGCCTAGGACTGAAATGAACCTGGTAGAGCATCCCACACAAACGAATGCTCCACATGCGGGTTTCACATGCCACCAACTCCACATTCACAGGCAACTTCAGCGCCACAGCCGTTTTCAGATAGCCCTCAATGCAAAGGCTCTAGACGCAAATATTGGTGTGAGAGCTAATTCAATCAAGGAAACACTGCATGTTGGTGAAGGGCATATTGAAGAAGGATCAGCCGAGTGGCTCTTGTGGGAGAACAACTCCATTTGGCTCACTAACTTCACACACCATCAGGCTTCCAAGCAGCTCTCAAGGAAACTCAGTTTTCACACTCTATGCTTAGTGCCCTTTGAGTGCATTATCTAGGAATGAACCTGGTAGAGCATCCCACACAAACGAATGCTCCACATGCGGGTTTCACATGCCACCAACTCCACATTCACAGGCAACTTCAGCGCCACAGCCGTTTTCAGATAGCCCTCAATGCAAAGGCTCTAGATGCAAATATTGGTGTGAGAGCTAATTCAATCAAGGAAACACTGCATGTTGGTGAAGGGCATATTGAAGAAGGATCAGCCGAGTGGTTCTTGTGGGAGAACAACTCCATTTGGCTCACTAACTTCACACACCATCAGGCTTCCAAGCAGCTCTCAAGGAAACTCAGTTTTCACACTCTATGCTTAGTGCCCTTTGAGTGCATTATCTAGGAATGAACCTGGTAGAGCATCCCACACAAACGAATGCTCCACATGCGGGTTTCACATGCCACCAACTCCACATTCACAGGCAACTTCAGCGCCACAGCCGTTTTCAGATAGCCCTCAATGCAAAGGCTCTAGACGCAAATATTGGTGTGAGAGCTAATTCAATCAAGGAAACACTGCATGTTGGTGAAGGGCATATTGAAGAAGGATCAGCCGAGTGGTTCTTGTGGGAGAACAACTCCATTTGGCTCACTAACTCTACACACCATCAGGCTTCCAAGCAGCTCTCAAGGAAACTCAGTTTTCACACTCTATGCTTAGTGCTCTTTGTGTGCCTAGGACTGAAATGAAGCTTGGTCAGCATCCCACACAAACGAATGCTCCACATGCGGGTTTCACATGCCACCAACTCCACATTCACAGGCAACTTCAGCGCCACAGCCGTTTTCAGATAGCCCTCAATGCAAAGGCTCTAGACGCAAATATTGGTGTGAGAGCTAATTCAATCAAGGAAACACTGCATGTTGGTGAAGGGCATATTGAAGAAGGATCAGCCGAGTGGTTCTTGTGGGAGAACAACTCCATTTGGCTCACTAACTTCACACACCATCAGGCTTCCAAGCAGCTCTCAAGGAAACTCAGTTTTCACACTCTATGCTTAGTGCTCTTTGTGTGCCTAGGACTGAAATGAACCTTGGTCAGCATCCCACACAAACGAATGCTCCACATGCGGGTTTCACATGCCACCAACTCCACATTCACAGGCAACTTCAGCGCCACAGCCGTTTTCAGATAGCCCTCAATGCAAAGGCTCTAGACGCAAATATTGGTGTGAGAGCTATTTCAATCAAGGAAACACTGCATGTTGGTGAAGGGCATATTGAAGAAGGATCAGCCGAGTGGTTCTTGTGGGAGAACAACTCCATTTGGCTCACTAACTTCACACACCATCAGGCTTCCAAGCAGCTCTCAAGGAAACTCAGTTTTCACACTCTATTCTTATTGCCCTTTGAGTGCATTATCTATCTAGGAATGAACCTGGTAGAGCATCCCACACAAACGAATGCTCCAGATGCGGGTTTCACATGCCACCAACTCCTCATTCACAGGCAACTTCAGCGCCACAGCCGTTTTCAGATAGCCCTCAATGCAAAGGCTCTAGAAGCAAATATTGGTGTGAGAGCTAATTCAATCAAGGAAACACTGCATGTTGGTGAAGGGCATATTGAAGAAATATCAGCCGAGTGGTTCTTGTGGGAGAACAACTCCATTTGGCTCACTAACTTCACACACCATCAGGCTTCCAAGCAGCTCTCAAGGAAACTCAGTTTTCACACTCTATGCTTAGTGCTCTTTGTGTGCCTAGGACTGAAATGAAGCTTGGTCAGCATCCCACACAAACGAATGCTCCACATGCGGGTTTCACATGCCACCAACTCCACATTCACAGGCAACTTCAGCGCCACAGCCGTTTTCAGATAGCCCTCAATGCAAAGGCTCTAGACGCAAATATTGGTGTGAGAGCTATTTCAATCAAGGAAACACTGCATGTTGGTGAAGGGCATATTGAAGAAGGATCAGCCGAGTGGTTCTTGTGGGAGAACAACTCCATTTGGCTCACTAACTTCACACACCATCAGGCTTCCAAGCAGCTCTCAAGGAAACTCAGTTTTCACACTCTATGCTTAGTGCCCTTTGAGTGCATTATCTAGGAATGAACCTGGTAGAGCATCCCACACAAACGAATGCTCCACATGCGGATTTCACATGCCACCAACTCCACATTCTAACGCAACTTCAGCGGCACAGCCGTTTTCAGATAGCCCTCAATGCAAAGGCTCTAGAAGCCAATATTGGTGTGAGAGCTAATTCAATCAAGGAAACACTGCATGTTGGTGAAGGGCATATTGAAGAAGGATCAGCCGAGTGGTTCTTGTGGGAGAACAACTCCATTTGGCTCACTAACTTCACACACCATCAGGCTTCCAAGCAGCTCTCAAGGAAACTCAGTTTTCACACTCTATGCTTCGTGCTCTTTGTGTGCCTAGGACTGAAATGAACTTTGGTCAGCATCCCACACAAACGAATGCTCCAGATGCGGGTTTCACATGCCACCAACTCCACATTCACAGGCAACTTCAGCGCCACAGCCGTTTTCAGATAGCCCTCAATGCAAAGGCTCTAGACGCAAATATTGGTGTGAGAGCTATTTCAATCAAGGAAACACTGCATGTTGGTGAAGGGCATATTGAAGAAGGATCAGCCGAGTGGTTCTTGTGGGAGAACAACTCCATTTGGCTCACTAACTTCACACACCATCAGGCTTCCAAGCAGCTCTCAAGGAAACTCAGTTTTCACACTCTATGCTTAGTGCCCTTTGAGTGCATTATCTAGGAATGAACCTGGTAGAGCATCCCACACAAACGAATGCTCCACATGCGGATTTCACATGCCACCAACTCCACATTCTCACGCAACTTCAGCGCCACAGCCGTTTTCAGATAGCCCTCAATGCAAAGGCTCTAGACGCAAATATTGGTGTGGGAGCTAATTCAATCAAGGAAACACTGCATGTTGGTGAAGGGCATATTGAAGAAGGATCAGCCGAGTGGTTCTTGTGGGAGAACAACTCCATTGGCTCACTAACTTCACACACCATCAGGCTTCCAAGCAGATCTCAAGGAAACTCAGTTTTCACACGCTATTCTTATTGCCCTTTGAGTGCATTATCTAGGAATGAACCTGGTAGAGCATCCCACACAAACGAATGCTCCACATGCGGGTTTCACATGCCACCAACTCCACATTCACAGGCAACTTCAGCGCCACAGCCGTTTTCAGATAGCCCTCAATGCAAAGGCTCTAGACGCCAATATTGGTGTGAGAGCTAATTCAATCAAGGAAACACTGCATGTTGGTGAAGGGCATATTGAAGAAGGATCAGCCGAGTGGTTCTTGTGGGAGAACAACTCCATTTGGCTCACTAACTTCACACACCATCAGGCTTCCAAGCAGCTCTCAAGGAAACTCAGTTTTCACACTTTATGCTTAGTGCCCTTTGAGTGCATTATCTAGGAATGAACCTGGTAGAGCATCCCACACAAACGAATGCTCCACATGCGGGTTTCACATGCCACCAACTCCACATTCACAGGCAACTTCAGCGCCACAGCCGTTTTCAGATAGCCCTCAATGCAAAGGCTCTAGACGCAAATATTGGTGTGAGAGCTAATTCAATCAAGGAAACACTGCATGTTGGTGAAGGGCATATTGAAGAAGGATCAGCCGAGTGGTTCTTGTGTGAGAACAACTCCATTTGGCTCACTAACTTCACACACCATCAGGCTTCCAAGCAGCTCTCAAGGAAACTCAGTTTTCACACTCTATGCTTAGTGCCCTTTGAGTGCCTAGGACTGAAATGAACCTGGTAGAGCATCCCACACAAACGAATGCTCCACATGCGGGTTTCACATGCCACCAACTCCACATTCACAGGCAACTTCAGCGCCACAGCCGTTTTCAGATAGCCCTCAATGCAAAGGCTCTAGACGCAAATATTGGTGTGAGAGCTAATTCAATCAAGGAAACACTGCATGTTGGTGAAGGGCATATTGAAGAAGGATCAGCCGAGTGGTTCTTGTGGGAGAACAACTCCATTTGGCTCACTAACTTCACACACCATCAGGCTTCCAAGCAGCTCTCAAGGAAACTCAGTTTTCACACTCTATGCTTAGTGCCCTTTGAGTGCATTATCTAGGAATGAACCTGGTAGAGCATCCCACACAAACGAATGCTCCACATGCGGGTTTCACATGCCACCAACTCCACATTCACAGGCAACTTCAGCGCCACAGCCGTTTTCAGATAGCCCTCAATGCAAAGGCTCTAGACGCAAATATTGGTGTGAGAGCTAATTCAATCAAGGAAACACTGCATGTTGGTGAAGGGCATATTGAAGAAGGATCAGCCGAGTGGTTCTTGTGGGAGAACAACTCCATTTGGCTCACTAACTTCACACACCATCAGGCTTCCAAGCAGCTCTCAAGGAAACTCAGTTTTCACACTCTATGCTTAGTGCCCTTTGAGTGCATTATCTAGGAATGAACCTGGTAGAGCATCCCACACAAACGAATGCTCCACATGCGGGTTTCACATGCCACCAACTCCACATTCACAGGCAACTTCAGCGCCACAGCCGTTTTCAGATAGCCCTCAATGCAAAGGCTCTAGATGCAAATATTGGTGTGAGAGCTATTTCAATCAAGGAAACACTGCATGTTGGTGAAGGGCATATTGAAGAAGGATCAGCCGAGTGGTTCTTGTGGGAGAACAACTCCATTTGGCTCACTAACTTCACACACCATCAGGCTTCCAAGCAGCTCTCAAGGAAACTCAGTTTTCACACTCTATTCTTATTGCCCTTTGAGTGCATTATCTATCTAGGAATGAACCTGGTAGAGCATCCCACACAAACGAATGCTCCAGATGCGGGTTTCACATGCCACCAACTCCACATTCACAGGCAACTTCAGCGCCACAGCCGTTTTCAGATAGCCCTCAATGCAAAGGCTCTAGAAGCAAATATTGGTGTGAGAGCTAATTCAATCAAGGAAACACTGCATGTTGGTGAAGGGCATATTGAAGAAGGATCAGCCGAGTGGTTCTTGTGGGAGAACAACTCCATTTGGCTCACTAACTTCACACACCATCAGGCTTCCAAGCAGCTCTCAAGGAAACTCAGTTTTCACACTCTATGCTTAGTGCTCTTTTTGTGCCTAGGACTGAAATGAAGCTTGGTCAGCATCCCACACAAACGAATGCTCCACATGCGGGTTTCACATGCCACCAACTCCACATTCACAGGCAACTTCAGCGCCACAGCCGTTTTCAGATAGCCCTCAATGCAAAGGCTCTAGACGCAAATATTGGTGTGAGAGCTAATTCAATCAAGGAAACACTGCATGTTGGTGAAGGGCATATTGAAGAAGGATCAGCCGAGTGGTTCTTGTGGGAGAACAACTCCATTTGGCTCACTAACTTCACACACCATCAGGCTTCCAAGCAGCTCTCAAGGAAACTCAGTTTTCACACTCTATGCTTAGTGCTCTTTGTGTGCCTAGGACTGAAATGAACCTTGGTCAGCATCCCACACAAACGAATGCTCCACATGCGGGTTTCACATGCCACCAACTCCACATTCACAGGCAACTTCAGCGCCACAGCCGTTTTCAGATAGCCCTCAATGCAAAGGCTCTAGACGCAAATATTGGTGTGAGAGCTATTTCAATCAAGGAAACACTGCATGTTGGTGAAGGGCATATTGAAGAAGGATCAGCCGAGTGGTTCTTGTGGGAGAACAACTCCATTTGGCTCACTAACTTCACACACCATCAGGCTTCCAAGCAGCTCTCAAGGAAACTCAGTTTTCACACTCTATGCTTAGTGCCCTTTGAGTGCATTATCTAGGAATGAACCTGGTAGAGCATCCCACACAAACGAATGCTCCACATGCGGATTTCACATGCCACCAACTCCACATTCTAACGCAACTTCAGCGGCACAGCCGTTTTCAGATAGCCCTCAATGCAAAGGCTCTAGAAGCCAATATTGGTGTGAGAGCTAATTCAATCAAGGAAACACTGCATGTTGGTGAAGGGCATATTGAAGAAGGATCAGCCGAGTGGTTCTTGTGGGAGAACAACTCCATTTGGCTCACTAACTTCACACACCATCAGGCTTCCAAGCAGCTCTCAAGGAAACTCAGTTTTCACACTCTATGCTTCGTGCTCTTTGTGTGCCTAGGACTGAAATGAACCTTGGTCAGCATCCCACACAAACGAATGCTCCACATGCGGGTTTCACATGCCACCAACTCCACATTCACAGGCAACTTCAGCGCCACAGCCGTTTTCAGATAGCCCTCAATGCAAAGGCTCTAGACGCAAATATTGGTGTGAGAGCTATTTCAATCAAGGAAACACTGCATGTTAGTGAAGGGCATATTGAAGAAGGATCAGCCGAGTGGTTCTTGTGGGAGAACAACTCCATTTGACTCACTAACTTCACACACCATCAGGCTTCCAAGCAGCTCTCAAGGAAACTCAGTTTTAACACTCTATGCTTAGTGCCCTTTGAGTGCAATATCTAGGAATGAACCTGGTAGAGCATCCCACACAAACGAATGCTCCAGATGCGGGTTTCACATGCCACCAACTCCACATTCACAGGCAACTTCAGCGCCACAGCCGTTTTCAGATAGCCCTCAATGCAAAGGCTCTAGACGCAAATATTGGTGTGGGAGCTAATTCAATCAAGGAAACACTGCATGTTGGTGAAGGGCATATTGAAGAAGGATCAGCCGAGTGGTTCTTGTGGGAGAACAACTCCATTGGCTCACTAACTTCACACACCATCAGGCTTCCAAGCAGATCTCAAGGAAACTCAGTTTTCACACTCTATTCTTATTGCCCTTTGAGTGCATTATCTAGGAATGAACCTGGTAGAGCATCCCACACAAACGAATGCTCCACATGCGGGTTTCACATGCCACCAACTCCACATTCACAGGCAACTTCAGCGCCACAGCCGTTTTCAGATAGCCCTCAATGCAAAGGCTCTAGATGCAAATATTGGTGTGAGAGCTAATTCAATCAAGGAAACACTGCATGTTGGTGAAGGGCATATTGAAGAAGGATCAGCCGAGTGGTTCTTGTGGGAGAACAACTCCATTTGGCTCACTAACTTCACACACCATCAGGCTTCCAAGCAGCTCTCAAGGAAACTCAGTTTTCACGCTCTATGCTTAGTGCCCTTTGAGTGCATTATCTAGGAATGAACCTGGTAGAGCATCCCACACAAACGAATGCTCCACATGCGGGTTTCACATGACACCAACTCCACATTCACAGGCAACTTCAGCGCCACAGCCGTTTAAGATAGCCCTCAATGCAAAGGCTCTAGACGCAAATATTGGTGTGAGAGCTAATTCAATCAAGGAAACACTGCATGTTGGTGAAGGGCATATTGAAGAAGGATCAGCCGAGTGGTTCTTGTGGGAGAACAACTCCATTTGGCTCACTAACTTCACACATCATCAGGCTTCCAAGCAGCTCTCAAGGAAACTCAGTTTTCACACTCTATGCTTAGTGCTCTTTGTGTGCCTAGGACTGAAATGAACCTTGGTCAGCATCCCACACAAACGAATGCTCCACATGCGGGTTTCACATGCCACCAACTCCACATTCACAGGCAACTTCAGCGCCACAGCCGTTTTCAGATAGCCCTCAATGCAAAGGCTCTAGACGCAAATATTGGTGTGAGAGCTATTTCAATCAAGGAAACACTGCATGTTGGTGAAGGGCATATTGAAGAAGGATCAGCCGAGTGGTTCTTGTGGGAGAACAACTCCATTTGGCTCACTAACTTCACACACCATCAGGCTTCCAAGCAGCTCTCAAGGAAACTCAGTTTTCACACTCTATGCTTAGTGCCCTTTGAGTGCATTATCTAGGAATGAACCTGGTAGAGCATCCCACACAAACGAATGCTCCACATGCGGATTTCACATGCCACCAACTCCACATTCTAACGCAACTTCAGCGGCACAGCCGTTTTCAGATAGCCCTCAATGCAAAGGCTCTAGAAGCCAATATTGGTGTGAGAGCTAATTCAATCAAGGAAACACTGCATGTTGGTGAAGGGCATATTGAAGAAGGATCAGCCGAGTGGTTCTTGTGGGAGAACAACTCCATTTGGCTCACTAACTTCACACACCATCAGGCTTCCAAGCAGCTCTCAAGGAAACTCAGTTTTCACACTCTATGCTTCGTGCTCTTTGTGTGCCTAGGACTGAAATGAACCTTGGTCAGCATACCACACAAACGAATGCTCCAGATGCGGGTTTCACATGCCACCAACTCCACATTCACAGGCAACTTCAGCGCCACAGCCGTTTTCAGATAGCCCTCAATGCAAAGGCTCTAGACGCAAATATTGGTGTGAGAGCTATTTCAATCAAGGAAACACTGCATGTTGGTGAAGGGCATATTGAAGAAGGATCAGCCGAGTGGTTCTTGTGGAGAACAACTCCATTGGCTCACTAACTTCACACACCATCAGGCTTCCAAGCAGATCTCAAGGAAACTCAGTTTTCACACTCTATTCTTATTGCCCTTTGAGTGCATTATCTAGGAATGAACCTGGTAGAGCATCCCACACAAACGAATGCTCCACATGCGGGTTTCACATGCCACCAACTCCACATTCACAGGCAACTTCAGCGCCACAAGCCGTTTTCAGATAGCCCTCAATGCAAAGGCTCTAGATGCAAATATTGGTGTGAGAGCTAATTCAATCAAGGAAACACTGCATGTTGGTGAAGGGCATATTGAAGAAGGATCAGCCGAGTGGTTCTTGTGGGAGAACAACTCCATTTGGCTCACTAACTTCACACACCATCAGGCTTCCAAGCAGCTCTCAAGGAAACTCAGTTTTCCACGCTCTATGCTTAGTGCCCTTT
The DNA here is from genome assembly GCF_030435755.1 of Ochotona princeps. Classification (NCBI taxonomy): domain Eukaryota; kingdom Metazoa; phylum Chordata; class Mammalia; order Lagomorpha; family Ochotonidae; genus Ochotona; species Ochotona princeps. The sequence continues at coordinate 8,516 of NW_026700462.1, read as the reverse complement.
GAGTGCATTATCTAGGAATGAACCTGGTAGAGCATCCCACACAAACGAATGCTCCACATGCGGGTTTCACATGACACCAACTCCACATTCACACGCAACTTCAGCGCCACAGCCGTTTTCAGATAGCCCTCAATGCAAAGGCTCTAGACGCAAATATTGGTGTGAGAGCTAATTCAATCAAGGAAACACTGCATGTTGGTGAAGGGCATATTGAAGAATGATCAGCCGAGTGGTTCTTGTGGGAGAACAACTCCATTTGGCTCACTAACTTCACACACCATCAGGCTTCCAAGCAGCTCTCAAGGAAACTCAGTTTTCACACTCTATGCTTAGTGCTCTTTGTGTGCCTAGGACTGAAATGAAGCTTGGTCAGCATCCCACACAAACGAATGCTCCACATGCGGGTTTCACATGCCACCAACTCCAGATTCACAGGCAACTTCAGCGCCACAGCCGTTTTCAGATAGCCCTCAATGCAAAGGCTCTAGACGCAAATATTGGTGTGAGAGCTAATTCAATCAAGGAAACACTGCATGTTGGTGAAGGGCATATTGAAGAAGGATCAGCCGAGTGGTTCTTGTGGGAGAACAACTCCATTTGGCTCACTAACTTCACACACCATCAGGCTTCCAAGCAGCTCTCAAGGAAAACTCAGTTTTCACACTCTATGCTTAGTGCTCTTTGTGTGCCTAGGACTGAAATGAAGCTTGGTCAGCATCCCACACAAACGAATGCTCCACATGCGGGTTTCACATGCCACCAACTCCACATTCACAGGCAACTTCAGCGCCACAGCCGTTTACAGATAGCACTCAATGCAAAGGCTCTAGACGCAAATATTGGTGTGAGAGCTAATTCAATCAAGGAAACACTGCATGTTGGTGAAGGGCATATTGAAGAAGGATCAGCCGAGTGGTTCTTGTGGGAGAACAACTCCATTTGGCTCACTAACTTCACACACCATCAGGCTTCCAAGCAGCTCTCAAGGAAACTCAGTTTTCACACTCTATTCTTAATTGCCCTTTGAGTGCATTATCTATCTAGGAATGAACCTGGTAGAGCATCCCACACAAACGAATGCTCCAGATGCGGGTTTCACATGCCACCAACTCCACATTCACAGGCAACTTCAGCGCCACAGCCGTTTTCAGATAGCCCTCCATGCAAAGGCTCTAGAAGCAAATATTGGTGTGAGAGCTAATTCAATCAAGGAAACACTGCATGTTGGTGAAGGGCATATTGAAGAAGGATCAGCCGAGTGGTTCTTGTGGGAGAACAACTCCATTTGGCTCACTAACTTCACACACCATCAGGCTTCCAAGCAGCTCTCAAGGAAACTCAGTTTTCACACTCTATGCTTAGTGCTCTTTGTGTGCCTAGGACTGAAATGAAGCTTGGTCAGCATCCCACACAAACGAATGCCTCACATGCGGGTTTCACATGCCACCAAGTCCAGATTCACAGGCAACTTCAGCGCCACAAGCCGTTTTCAGATAGCCCTCAATGCAAAGGCTCTAGACGCAATATTGGTGTGAGAGCTAATTCAATCAAGGAACACTGCATGTTGGTGAAGGGCATATTGAAGAAGGATCAGCCGAGTGGTTCTTGTGGGAGAACAACTCCATTTGGCTCACTAACTTCACACACCATCAGGCTTCCAAGCAGCTCTCAAGAAACTCAGTTTTCACACTCTATGCTTAGTGCTCTTTGTGTGCCTAGGACTGAAATGAAGCTTGGTCAGCATCCCACACAAACGAATGCTCCACATGCGGGTTTCACATGCCACCAACTCCACATTCACAGGCAACTTCAGCGCCACAGCCGTTTTCAGATAGCCCTCAATGCAAAGGCTCTAGAGGCAAATATTGGTGTGAGAGCTAATTCAATCAAGGAAACACTGCATGTTGGTGAAGGGCATATTGAAGAAGGATCAGCCGAGTGGTTCTTGTGGAGAACAACTCCATTTGGCTCACTAACTTCACACACCATCAGGCTTCACAGCAGCTCTCAAGGAAACTCAGTTTTCACACTCTATGCTTCGTGCTCTTTGTGTGCCTAGGACTGAAATGAACCTTGGTCAGCATCCCACAGAAACGAATGCTCCAGATGCGGGTTTCACATGCCACCAACTCCACATTCACAGGCAACTTCAGCGCCACAAGCCGTTTTTCCCCAGATAGCCCTCAATGCAAAGGCTCTAGACGCAAATATTGGTGTGAGAGCTATTTCAATCAAGGAAACACTGCATGTTGGTGAAGGGCATATTGAAGAAGGATCAGCCGAGTGGTTCTTGTGGGAGAACAACTCCATTTGGCTCACTAACTTCACACACCAATCAGGCTTCCAAGCAGCTCTCAAGGAAACTCAGTTTTCACACTCTATGCTTAGTGCCCTTTGAGTGCATTATCTAGGAATGAACCCGGTAGAGCATCCCACACAAACGAATGCTCCACATGCGGATTTCCCATGCCACCAACTCCACATTCTCACGCAACTTCAGCGCCACAAGCCGTTTCAGATAGCCCTCAATGCAAAGGCTCTAGACGCAAATATTGGTGTGGGAGCTAATTCAATCAAGGAAACACTGCATGTTGGTGAAGGGCATATTGAAGAAGGATCAGCCGAGTGGTTCTTGTGGGAGAACAACTCCATTGGCTCACTAACTTCACACACCATCAGGCTTCCAAGCAGCTCTCAAGGAAACTCAGTTTTCACACTCTATTCTTATTGCCCTTTGAGTGCATTATCTAGGAATGAACCTGGTAGAGCATCCCACACAAACGAATGCTCCAGATGCGGGTTTCACATGCCACCAACTCCACATTCACAGGGCAACTTCAGCGCCACAGCCGTTTTCAGATAGCCCTCAATGCAAAGGCTCTAGACGCAAATATTGGTGTGAGAGCTAATTCAATCAAGGAAACACTGCATGTTGGTGAAGGGCATATTGAAGAAGGATCAGCCGAGTTGTTCTTGTGGGAGAACAACTCCATTTGGCTCACTAACTTCACACACCATCAGGCTTCCAAGCAGCTCTCAAGGAAACTCAGTTTTCACACTCTATGCTTAGTGTTCTTTGTGTGCCTAGGACTGAAATGAAGCTTGGTCAGCATCCCACACAAACGAATGCTCCACATGCGGGTTTCACATGCCACCAACTCCAGATTCACAGGCAACTCAGCGCCACAGCCGTTTTCAGATAGCCCTCAATGCAAAGGCTCTAGACGCAAATATTGGTGTGAGCTAATTCAATCAAGAAACACTGCATGTTGGTGAAGGGCATATTGAAGAAGGATCAGCCGAGTGGTTCTTGTGTGAGAAACAACTTCATTTGGCTCACTAACTCACACACCATAAGGCTTCCAAGCAGCTCTCAAGGAAACTCAGTTTTCACACTCTATGCTTAGTGCCCTTTGAGTGCATTATCTAGGAATGAACCTGGTAGAGCATCCCACACAACGATTGCTCCACATGCGGGTTTCACATGCCACCAACTCCACATTGACAGGCAACTTCAGCGCCACAGCCGTCAGATAGCCCTCAATGCAAAGGCTTAGACACAAATATTGGTGTGAGAGCTAATTCATCAAGAAAAGACTGCATGTTGGTGAAAGCGCATATTGAAGAAGGATCAGCCGAGTGGTTCTTGTGGGAGAACAACTCCCATTTGGCTCACTAACTTCACACACCATCAGGCTTCAAGCAGCTCTCAAGGAAACTCAGTTTTCACACTCTATGCTTAGTGCCCTTTGAGTGCCTAGGACTGAAATGAAGCTTGGAGAGCATCCCACACAAACGAATGCTCCACATGCGGGTTTCAACATGCCACCAACTCCACATTCACAGGCAACTTCAGTGCCACAGCCGTTTTCAGATAGCCCTCAATGCAAAGGCTCTAGACGCAAATATTGGTGTGAGAGCTAATTCAATCAAGGAAACACTGCATGTTGGTGAAGGGCATACTGAAGAAGGATCAGCCGAGTGGTTCTTGTGGGAGAACAACTCCATTTGGCTCACTAACTTCACACACCATCAGGCTTCCAAGCAGCTCTCAAGGAGACTCAGTTTTCACACTCTATGCTTAGTGCCCTTTGAGTGCATTATCTAGGAATGAACCTGGTAGAGCATCCCACACAAACGAATGCTCCACATGCGGGTTTCACATGCCACCAACTCCACATTCACAGGCAACTTCAGCGCCACAGCCGTTTTCAGATAGCCCTCAATGCAAAGGCTCTAGACGCAAATATTGGTGTGGGAGCTAATTCAATCAAGGAAACACTGCATGTTGGTGAAGGGCATATTGAAGAAGGATCAGCCGAGTGGTTGTTGTGGGAGAACAACTCCATTGGCTCACTAACTTCACACACCATCAGGCTTCCAAGCAGCTCTCAAGGAAACTCAGTTTTCACACTCTATTCTTATTGCCCTTTGAGTGCATTATCTAGGAATGAACCTGGTAGAGCATCCCACACAAACGAATGCTCCAGATGATGCGGGTTTCACATGCCACCAACTCCACATTCACAGGCAACTTCAGCGCCACAGCCGTTTTTAGATAGCCCTCAATGCAAAGGCTCTAGACGCAAATATTGGTGTGAGAGCTAATTCAATCAAGGAAACACTGCATGTTGGTGAAGGGCATATTGAAGAAGGATCAGCCGAGTGGTTCTTGTGGGAGAACAACTCCATTTGGCTCACTAACTTCACACACCATCAGGCTTCCAAGCAGCTCTCAAGGAAACTCAGTTTTCACACTCTATGCTTAGTGCTCTTTGTGTGCCTAGGACTGAAATGAAGCTTGGTCAGTATCCCACACAAACGAATGCTCCACATGCGGGTTTCACATGCCACCAACTCCAGATTCACAGGCAACTTCAGCGCCACAGCGGTTTTCAGATAGCCCTCAATGCAAAGGCTCTAGACGCAAATATTGGTGTGAGAGCTAATTCAATCAAGGAAACACTGCATGTTGGTGAAGGGCATATTGAAGAAGGATCAGCCGAGTGGTTCTTGTGGGAGAACAACTCCATTTGGCTCACTAACTTCACACACCATCAGGCTTCCAAGCAGCTCTCAAGGAAACTCAGTTTTCACACTCTATGCTTAGTGCCCTTTGAGTGCATTATCTAGGAATGAACCTGGTAGAGCATCCCACACAAACGAATGCTCCACATGCGGGTTTCACATGCCACCAACTCCACATTCACAGGCAACTTCAGCGCCACAGCCGTTTTCAGATAGCCCTCAATGCAAAGGCTCTAGACACAAATATTGGTGTGAGATCTAATTCAATCAAGGAAACACTGCATGTTGGTGAAGCACATATTGAAGAAGGATCAGCCGAGTGGTTCTTGTGGGAGAACAACTCCATTGGCTCACTAACTTCACACACCATCAGGCTTCCAAGCAGCTCTCAAGGAGACTCAAGTTTTCACACTCTATGCTTAGTGCCTTTGAGTGCATTATCTAGGAATGAACCTGGTAGAGCATCCCACACAAACGAATGCTCCACATGCGGGTTTCACATGCCACCAACTCCACATTCACAATCAACTTCAGCGCCACAGCCGTTTTCAGATAGCCCTCAATGCAAAGGCTCTAGACGCAAATATTGGTGTGAGAGCTAATTCAATCAAGGAAACACTGCATGTTGGTGAAGGGCATATTGAAGAAGGATCAGCCGAGTGGTTCTTGTGGGAGAACAACTCCATTTGGCTCACTAACTTCACACACCATCAGGCTTCCAAGCAGCTCTCAAGGAAACTCGGTTTTCACACTCTATGCTTAGTGCCCTTTGAGTGAGTAGGACTGAAATGAAGCTTGGTGAGCATGCCACACAAACGAATGCTCCACATGCGGGTTTCACATGCCACCAACTCCACATTCACAGGCAACTTCAGCGCCACAGCCGTTTTCAGATAGCCCTCAATGCAAAGGCTCTAGACGCAAATATTGGTGTGAGAGCTAATTCAATCAAGGAAACACTGCATGTTGGTGAAGGGCATATTGAAGAAGGATCAGCCGAGTGGTTCTTGTGGGAGAACAACTCCATTTGGCTCACTAACTTCACACACCATCAGGCTTCCAAGCAGCTCTCAAGGAAACTCAGTTTTCACACTCTATGCTTAGTGCCCTTTGAGTGCATTATCTAGGAATGAACCTGGTAGAGCAATCCCACACAAACGAATGCTCCACATGCGGGTTTCACATGCCACTAACTCCATATTCACAGGCAACTTCAGTGCCACAGCCGTTTTCAGATAGCCCTCAATGCAAAGGCTCTAGACGCAAATATTGGTGTGAGAGCTAATTCAATCAAGGAAACACTGCATGTTGGTGAAGGGCATATTGAAGAAGGATCAGCCGAGTGGTTCTTGTGTGAGAACAACTTCATTTGGCTCACTAACTTCACACACCATCAGGCTTCCAAGCAGCTCTCAAGGAAACTCAGTTTTCACACTCTATGCTTAGTGCCCTTTGAGTGCATTATCTAGGAATGAACCTGGTAGAGCATCCCACACAAACGAATGCTCCACATGCGGGTTTCACATGCCACCAACTCCACATTCACAGGCAACTTCAGCGCCACAGCCGTTTTCAGATAGCCCTCAATGCAAAGGCTCTAGACACAAATATTGGTGTGAGATCTAATTCAATCAAGGAAACACTGCATGTTGGTGAAGCGCATATTGAAGAAGGATCAGCCGAGTAGTTCTTGTGGGAGAACAACTCCATTTGGCTCACTAACTTCACACACCATCAGGCTTCCAAGCAGCTCTCAAGGAAACTCAGTTTTCACACTCTATGCTTAGTGCCCTTTGAGTGCCTAGGACTGAAATGAAGCTTGGAGAGCATCCCACACAGACGAATGCTCCACATGCGGGTTTCACATGGCCACCAACTCCAACATTCTCACGCAACTTCAGCGCCACAGCCGTTTTCAGATAGCCCTCAATGCAAAGGCTCTAGACGCAAATATTGGTGTGAGAGCTAATTCAATCAAGGAAACACTGCATGTTGGTGAAGGGCATATTGAAGAAGGATCAGCCGAGTGGTTCTTGTGGGAGAACAACTCCATTTGGCTCACTAACTTCACACACCATCAGGCTTCCAAGCAGCTCTCAAGGAAACTCAGTTTTCACACTCTATGCTTAGTGCCCCTTTGAGTGCCTAGGACTGAAATGAAGCTTGGTGAGCATCCCACATAAACGAATGCTCCACTTGCGCGTTTCACATGCCACCAACTCCACATTCACAGGCAACTTCAGCGCCACAGCCGTTTTCAGATAGCCCTTAATGCCAAAGGCTCTAGACGCAAATATTGGTGTGAGAGCTAATTCAATCAAGGAAACACTGCATGTTGGTGAAGGGCATATTGAAGAAGGATCGGCCGAGTGGTTTTTGTGGGAGAACAACTCCATTTGGCTCACTAACTTCATACACCATCAGGCTTCCAAGCAGCTCTCAAGGAAACTCGGTTTTCACACTCTATGCTTAGTGCCCTTTGAGTGAGTAGGACTGAAATGAAGCTTGGTGAGTATGCACACAAACGAATGCTCCCAATGCGGGTTTCACATGCCACCAACTCCACATTCTCACGCAACTTCAGCGCCACAGCCGTTTTCAGATAGCCCTCAATGCAAAGGCTCTAGACGCAAATATTGGTGTGAGAGCTAATTCAATCAAGGAAACACTGCTTGTTGGTGAAGGGCATATTGAAGAAGGATCAGCCGAGTGGTTCTTGTGGGAGAACAACTCCATTTGGCTCACTAACTTCACACACCATCAGGCTTCCAAGACAGCTCTCAAGGAAACTCAGTTTTCACACTCTATGCTTAGTGCCCTTTGAGTGCATTATCTAGGAATGAACCTGGTAGAGCATCCCACACAAACGAATGCTCCACATGCGGGTTTCACATGCCACCAACTCCACATTCACAGGCAACTTCAGCGCAACAGCCGTTTTTCCCCCCAGATAGCCCTCAATGCAAAGGCTCTAGACGCCAATATTGGTGTGAGAGCTAATTCAATCAAGGAAACACTGCATGTTGGTGAAGGGCATATTGAAGAAGGATCAGCCGAGTGGTTCTTGTGGGAGAACAACTCCATTTGGCTCACTAACTTCACACACCATCAGTCTTCCAAGCAGCTCTCAAGGAAACTCAGTTTCACACTCTATGCTTAGTGCCCTTTGAGTGCCTAGGACTGAAATGAAGCTTGGAGAGCATCCCACACAAACGAATGCTCCACATGCGGGTTTCACATGACACCAACTCCACATTCTCACGCAACTTCAGCGCCACAGCCGTTTCAGATAGCCCTCAATGCAAAGGCTCTAGACGCAAATATTGGTGTGGGAGCTAATTCAATCAAGGAAACACTGCATGTTGGTGAAGGGCATATTGAAGAAGGATCAGCCGAGTGGTTCTTGTGGGAGAACAACTCCATTGGGCTCACTAACTTCACACACCATCAGGCTTCCAAGCAGATCTCAAGGAAACTCAGTTTTCACA
>NW_026700461.1:0-45616 GCF_030435755.1 Ochotona princeps | reverse complement strand
GGCATATTCAAGAAGGATCAGACGAGTGGTTCTTGTGGGAGAACAACTCCATTTGGCTCACAACTTCACACACCATCAGGCTTCCAAGCAGCTCTCAAGGAAACTCAGTTTTCACACTCTATGCTTAGTGCCCTTTCTTTGGCTACGACTGAAATGAACCTGGTAGAGCATCCCACACAAACGAATGCTCCACATGCGGGTTTCACATGACACCAACTCCACATTTCACAGGCAACTTCAGCGCCACAGCCGTTTTCAGATAGCCCTCAATGCAAAGGCTCTAGACGCAAATATTGGTGTGAGAGCTAATTCAATCAAGGAAACACTGCATGTTGGTGAAGGGCATATTCAAGAAGGATCAGCCGAGTGGTTCTTGTGGGAGAACAACTCCATTTGGCTCACTAACTTCACACACCATCAGGCTTCCAAGCAGCTCTCAAGAAACTCAGTTTTCAACACTCTCTGCTTAGTGCCCTTTGTATGGCTAGGACTGAAATGAACCTGGTAGAGCATCCACACAAACGAATGCTCCACATGCGGGTTTCACATGCCACCAACTCCACATTCACAGGCAACCTTCAGCGCCACAGCCGTTTCAGATAGCCCTCAAAGCAAAGGCTCTAGACGCAAATATTGGTGTGAGAGCTAATTCAATCAAGGAAACACTGCATGTTGGTGAAGGGGCATATTGAAGAAGGATCAGCCGAGTGGTTCTTGTGGAGAGAACAACTCCATTTGGCTCACTAACTTCACACACCATCAGGCTTCCAAGCAGCTCTCAAGGAAACTCAGTTTTCACACTCTATGCTTAGTGCCCTTTGTATGGCTAGGGACTGAAATGAACCTGGTAGAGCATCCCACACAAACGAATGCTCCACATGCGGGTTTCACATGCCAGCAACTCCACATTCACAGGCAACTTCAGCGCCACAGCCGTTTTCAGATAGCCCTCAATGCAAAGGCTCTAGACGCAAATATTGGTGTGAGAGCTAATTCAATCAAGGAAACACTGCATGTTGGTGAAGGGCATATTGAAGAAGGATCAGCCGAGTGGTTCTTGTGGGAGAACAACTCCATTTGGCTCACTAACGTCACACACCATCAGGCTTCCAAGCAGCTCTCAAGGAAACTCAGTTTTCACACTCTATGCTTAGTGCCCTTTGAGTGCAATATCTAGGAATGAACCTGGTAGTGCATCCCACACAAACGAATGCTCCACATGCGGGTTTCACATGCCACCAACTCCACATTCACAGGCAACTTCAGCGCCACAGCCGTTTTCAGATAGCCCTCAATGCAAAGGCTCTAGACGCAAATATTGGTGTGAGAGCTAATTCAATCAAGGAAACACTGCATGTTGGTGAAGGGCATATTGAAGAAGGATCAGACGAGTGTTCTTGTGGGAGAACAACTCCATTTGGCTCACTAACTTCACACACCATCAGGCTTCCAAGCAGCTCTCAAGGAAACTCAGTTTCACACTCTATGCTTAGTGCCCTTTGTATGGCTAGGACTGAAATGAACCTGGTAGAGCATCCCACACAAACGAATGCTCCACATGCGGGTTTCACATGACACCACTCACATTCACAGGCAACTTCAGCGCCACAGCCGTTTTCAGATAGCCCTCAATGCAAAGGCTCTAGACGCAAATATTGGTGTGAGAGCTAATTCAATCAAGGAAACACTGCATGTTGGTGAAGGGCATATTCAAGAAGGATCAGCCGAGTGGTTCTTGTGGGAGAACAACTCCATTTGGCTCACTAACTTCACACACCATCAGGCTTCCAAGCAGCTCTCAAGAAACTCAGTTTTCGCACTCTCTGCTTAGTGCCCTTTGTATGGCTAGGACTGAAATGAACCTGGTAGAGGCATCCCACACAAACGAATGCTCCACATGCGGGTTTCACATGCCACCAACTCCACATTCACAGGCAACTTCAGCGCCACAGCCGTTTTCAGATAGCCCTCAAAGCAAAGGCTCTAGACGCAAATATTGGTGTGAGAGCTAATTCAATCAAGGAAACACTGCATGTTGGTGAAGGGCATATTGAAGAAGGATCAGCCGAGTGGTTTCTTGTGGGAGAACAACTCCATTTGGCTCACTAACTTCACACACCATCAGGCTTCCAAGCAGCTCTCAAGGAAACTCAGTTTTCACACTCTATGCTTAGTGCCCTTTGAGTGCATTATCTAGGAATGAACCTGGTAGAGCATCCCACACAAACGAATGCTCCACATGCGGGTTTCACATGACACCAACTCCACATTCACAGGCAACTTCAGCGCCACAGCCGTTTTCAGGATAGCCCTCAATGCAAAGGCTCTAGACGCAAATATTGGTGTGAGAGCTAATTCAATCAAGGAAACACTGCATGTTGGTGAAGGGCATATTGAAGAAGGATCAGCCGAGTGGTTCTTGTGGGAGAACAACTCCATTTGGCTCACTAACTTCACACACCATCAGGCTTCCAAGCAGCTCTCAAGGAAACTCAGTTTTCACACTCTATGCTTAGTGCCCTTTGGGTGCATTATCTAGGAATGAAACCTGGTAGAGCATCCCACACAAACAAATGCTCCACATGCGGGTTTCACATGCCACCAACTCCACATTCACAGGCAACTTCAGCGCCACAGCCGTTTTCAGATAGCCCTCAATGCAAAGGCCTCTAGACGCAATATTGGTGTGAGAGCTAATTCAATCAAGGAAACACTGCATGTTGGTGAAGGGCATATTGAAGAAGGATCAGCCGAGTGGTTCTTGTGGGAGAACAACTCCATTTGGCTCACTAACTTCACACACCATCAGGCTTCCAAGCAGCTCTCAAGGAAACTCAGTTTCACACTCTATGCTTAGTGCCCTTTGTATGGCTAGGACTGAAATGAACCTGGTAGAGCATCCCACACAAACGAATGCTCCACATGCGGGTTTCACATGCCACCAACTCCACATTCACAGGCAACTTCAGCGCCACAGCCGTTTTCAGATAGCCCTCAATGCCAAAGGCTCTAGACGCAAATATTGGTGTGAGAGCTAATTCAATCAAGGAAACACTGCATGTTGGTGAAGGGCATATTGAAGAAGGATCAGCCGAGTGGTTCTTGTGGGAGAACAACTCCATTTGGCTCACTAACGTCACACACCATCAGGCTTCCAAGCAGCTCTCAAGAACTCAGTTTTCACACTCTATGCTTAGTGCCCTTTGTATGGCTAGGACTGAAATGAACCTGGTAGAGCATCCCACACAAACGAATGCTCCACATGCGGGTTTCACATGCCACCAACTCCACATTCACAGGCAACTTCAGCGCCACGAGCCGTTTTCAGATAGCCCTCAATGCAAAGGCTCTTTACGCAAATATTGGTGTGAGAGCTAATTCAATCAAGGAAACACTGCATGTTGGTGAAGGGCATATTGAAGAAGGATCAGCCGAGTGGTTCTTGTGGGAGAACAACTCCATTTGGCTCACTAACTTCACACACCATCAGGCTTCCAAGCAGCTCTCAAGGAAAACTCAGTTTTCACACTCTATGCTTAGTGCCCTTTGAGTGCATTATCTAGGAATGAACCTGGTAGAGCATCCCACACAAACCGAATGCTCCACATGCGGGTTTCACATGCCAGCAACTCCACATTCACAGGCAACTTCAGCGCCAGAGCTGTTTTCAGATAGCCCTCATGCAAAGGCTCTAGACGCAAATATTGGTGTGAGAGCTAATTCAATCAAGGAAACACTGCATGTTGGTGAAGGGCATATTGAAGAAGGATCAGCAGAGTGGTTCTTGTGGGAGAACAACTCCATTTGGCTCACTAACTTCACACACCATCAGGCTTCCAAGCAGCTCTCAAGGAAACTCAGTTTAAAACACTCTATGCTTAGTGCCCTTTGAGTGCCTAGGACTGAAATGAACCTGGTAGAGCATCCCACACAAACGAATGCTCATGCGGGTTTCACATGCCACCAACTCCACATTCACAGGCAACTTCAGCGCCACAGCCGTTTTCAGATAGCCCTCAAAGCAAAGGCTCTAGACGCAAATATTGGTGTGAGAGCTAATTCAATCAAGAAAACACTGCATGTTGGTGAAGGGCATATTGAAGAAGGATCAGCCGAGTGGTTCTTGTGGGAGAACAACTCCATTTGGCTCACTAACGTCACACACCATCAGGCTTCCAAGCAGCTCTCAAGGAAACTCAGTTTTCACACTCTATGCTTAGTGCCCTTTGTATGGCTAGGACTGAAATGAACCTGGTAGAGCATTCCACACAAACGAATGCTCCACATGCGGGTTTCACATGCCACCAACTCCACATTCACAGGCAACGTCAGCGCCACAGCCGTTTTCAGATAGCCCTGAATGCAAAGGCTCTAGACGCAAATATTGGTGTGAGAGCTAATTCAATCAAGGAAACACTGCATGTTGGTGAAGGGCATATTGAAGAAGGATCAGACGAGTGGTTCTTGTGGGAGAACAACTCCATTTGGCTCACTAACTTCACACACCATCAGGCTTCCAAGCAGCTCTCAAGGAAACTCAGTTTTCACACTCTATGCTTAGTGCCTTTCTTTGGCTACGACTGAAATGAACCTGGTAGAGCATCCCACACAAACGAATGCTCCACATGCGGGTTTCACATGCCACCAACTCCACATTCACAGGCAACTTCAGCGCCACAGCCGTTTTCAGATAGCCCTCAATGCAAAGGCTCTAGACGCAAATATTGGTGTGAGAGCTAATTCAATCAAGGAAACACTGCATGTTGGTGAAGGGCATATTGAAGAAGGATCAGCCGAGTGGTTCTTGTGGGAGAACAACTCCATTTGGCTCACTAACTTCACACACCATCAGGCTTCCAAGCAGCTCTCAAGGAAACTCAGTTTTCACACTCTCTGCTTAGTGCCCTTTGTATGGCTAGGACTGAAATGAACCTGGTAGAGCATCCCACACAAACGAATGCTCCACATGCGGGTTTCACATGCCACCAACTCCACATTCACAGGCAACTTCAGCGCCACAGCCGTTTTCAGATAGCCCTCAAAGCAAAGGCTCTAGACGCAAATATTGGTGTGAGAGCTAATTCAATCAAGGAAACACTGCATGTTGGTGAAGGGCATATTGAAGAAGGATCAGCCGAGTGGTTCTTGTGGGAGAACAACTCCATTTGGCTCACTAACTTCACACACCATCAGGCTTCCAAGCAGCTCTCAAGGAAACTCAGTTTTCACACTCTATGCTTAGTGCCCTTTGTATGGCTAGGACTGAAATGAACCTGGTAGAGCATCCCACACAAACGAATGCTCCACATGCGGGTTTCACATGCCACCAACTCCACATTCACAGGCAACTTCAGCGCCACAGCCGTTTTCAGATAGCCCTCAAAGCAAAGGCTCTAGACGCAAATATTGGTGTGAGAGCTAATTCAATCAAGGAAACACTGCATGTTGGTGAAGGGCATATTGAAGAAGGATCAGCCGAGTGGTTCTTGTGGGAGAACAACTCCATTTGGCTCACTAACGTCACACACCATCAGGCTTCCAAGCAGCTCTCAAGGAAACTCAGTTTTCACACTCTATGCTTAGTGCCCTTTGAGTGCATTATCTAGGAATGAACCTGGTAGAGCATCCCTCACAAACAAATGCTCCACATGCGGGTTTCACATGCCACCAACTCCACATTCACAGGCAACTTCAGCGCCAGAGCTGTTTTCAGATAGCCCTCAATGCAAAGGCTCTAGACGCAAATATTGGTGTGAGAGCTAATTCAATCAAGGAAACACTGCATGTTGGTGAAGGGCATATTGAAGAAGGATCAGCCGAGTGGTTCTTGTGGGAGAACAACTCCATTTGGCTCACTAACTTCACACACCATCAGGCTTCCAAGCAGCTCTCAAGGAAACTCAGTTTTCACACTCTATGCTTAGTGCCCTTTGTATGGCTATGACTGAAATGAATCTTGGTCAGCATCCCACATAAACGAATGCTCCACATGCGGGTTTCACATGCCACCAACTCCACATTCACAGGCAACTTCAGCGCCACAGCCGTTTTCAGATAGCCCTCAATGCAAAGGCTCTAGACGCAAATATTGGTGTGAGAGCTAATTCAATCAAGGAAACACTGCATGTTGGTGAAGGGCATATTGAAGAAGGATCAGCCGAGTGGTTCTTGTGGGAGAATAACTCCATTTGGCTCACTAACTTCACACACCATCAGGCTTCCAAGCAGCTCTCAAGGAAACTCAGTTTTCACACTCTATGCTTAGTGCCCTTTGAGTGCATTATCTAGGAATGAAGCTGGTAGAGCATCCCACACAAACGAATGCTCCACATGCGGGTTTCACATGCCACCAACTCCACATTCTCAGCAACTTCAGCGCCACAGCCGTTTTCAGATAGCCCTCAATGCAAAGGCTCTAGACGCAAATATTGGTGTGAGAGCTAATTCAATCAAGGAAACACTGCATGTTGGTGAAGGGCATATTGAAGAAGGATCAGCCGAGTGGTTCTTGTGGGAGAACAACTCCATTTGGCTCACTAACTTCACACACCATCAGGCTTCCAAGCAGCTCTCAAGGAAACTCAGTTTTCACACTCTATGCTTAGTGCCCTTTCTTTGGCTATGACTGAAATGAACTTGGTAGAGCATCCCACACAAACGAATGCTCCACATGCGGGTTTCACATGCCACCAACTCTACATTCACAGGCAACTTCAGCGCCACAGCCGTTTTCAGATAGCCCTCAATGCAAAGGCTCTAGACGCAAATATTGGTGTGAGAGCTAATTCAATCAAGGAAACACTGCATGTTGGTGAAGGGCATATTGAAGAAGGATCAGCCGAGTGGTTCTTGTGGGAGAACAACTCCATTTGGCTCACTAACTTCACACACCATCAGGCTTCCAAGCAGCTCTCAAGGAAACTCAGTTTTCACACTCTATGCTTAGTGCCCTTTGAGTGCATTATCTAGGAATGAACCTGGTAGAGCATCCCACACAAACGAATGCTCCACATGCGGGTTTCACATGCCACCAACTCCACATTCACAGGCAACTTCAGCGCCACAGCCGTTTTCAGATAGCCCTCAAAGCAAAGGCTCTAGACGCAAATATTGGTGTGAGAGCTAATTCAATCAAGAAACACTGCATGTTGGTGAAGGGCATATTGAAGAAGAATCAGCCAAGTGGTTCTTGTGGGAGAACAACTCCATTTGGCTCACTAACTTCACACACCATCAGGCTTCCAAGCAGCTCTCAAGGAAACTCAGTTTTCACACTCTATGCTTAGTGCCCTTTCTTTGGCTATGACTGAAATGAACTTGGTAGAGCATCCCACACAAACGAATGCTCCACATGCGGGTTTCACATGCCACCAACTCCACATTCACAGGCAACTTCAGCCGCCACAGCCGTTTTCAGATAGCCCTCAATGCAAAGGCTCTAGACGCAAATATTGGTGTGAGAGCTAATTCAATCAAGGAAACACTGCATGTTGGTGAAGTGCATATTGAAGAAGGATCAGCCGAGTGGTTCTTGTGGGAGAACAACTCCATTTGGCTCACTAACTTCACACACCATCAGGCTTCCAAGCAGCTCTCAAGGAAACTCAGTTTTCACACTCTATGCTTAGTGCCCTTTGAGTGCCTAGGACTGAAATGAAGTTTGGTCAGCATCCCACACAAACGAATGCTCCACATGCGGGTTTCACATGCCACCAACTCCACATTCACAGGCAACTTCAGCGCCACAGCCGTTTTCAGATAGCCCTCAATGCAAAGGCTCTAGACGCAAATATTGGTGTGAGAGCTAATTCAATCAAGGAAACACTGCATGTTGGTGAAGTGCATATTGAAGAAGGATCAGCCGAGTGGTTCTTGTGGGAGAACAACTCCATTTGGCTCACTAACTTCACACACCATCAGGCTTCCAAGCAGCTCTCAAGGAAACTCAGTTTTCACACTCTATGCTTAGTGCCCTTTGGGTGCCTAGGACTGAAATGAAGTTTGGTCAGCATCCCACACAAACGAATGCTCCACATGCGGGTTTCACATGCCACCAACTCCACATTCACAGGCAACTTCAGCGCCACAGCCGTTTTCAGATAGCCCTCAAAGCAAAGTCTCTAGACGCAAATATTGGTGTGAGAGCTAATTCAATCAAGGAAACACTGCATGTTGGTGAAGTGCATATTGAAGAAGGATCAGCCGAGTGGTTCTTGTGGGAGAACAACTCCATTTGGCTCACTAACTTCACACACCATCAGGCTTCCAAGCAGCTCTCAAGGAAACTCAGTTTTCACACTCTATGCTTAGTGCCCTTTGAGTGCCTAGGACTGAAATGAAGTTTGGTCAGCATCCCACAAAAACGAATGCTCCACATGCGGGTTTCACATGCCACCAACTCCACATTCACAGGCAACTTCAGCGCCACAGCCGTTTTCAGATAGCCCTCAATGCAAAGGCTCTAGACGCAAATATTGGTGTGAGAGCTAATTCAATCAAGGAAACACTGCATGTTGGTGAAGGGCATATTGAAGAAGGATCAGCCGAGTGGTTCTTGTGGGAGAACAACTCCATTTGGCTCACTAACTTCACACACCATCAGGCTTCCAAGCAGCTCTCAAGGAAACTCAGTTTTCACACTCTATGCTTAGTGCCCTTTCTTTGGCTATGACTGAAATGAACCTGGTAGAGCATCCCACACAAACGAATGCTCCACATGCGGGTTTCACATGCCACCAACTCCACATTCACAGGCAACTTCAGCGCCACAGCCGTTTTCAGATAGCCCTCAATGCAAAGGCTCTAGACGCAAATATTGGTGTGAGAGCTAATTCAATCAAGGAAACACTGCATGTTGGTGAAGTGCATATTGAAGAAGGATCAGCCGAGTGGTTCTTGTGGGAGAACAACTCCATTTGGCTCACTAACTTCACACACCATCAGGCTTCCAAGCAGCTCTCAAGGAAACTCAGTTTTCACACTCTATACTTAGTGCCCTTTGAGTGCCTAGGACTGAAATGAAGTTTGGTCAGCATCCCACACAAACGAATGCTCCACATGCGGGTTTCACATGCCACCAACTCCACATTCACAGGCAACTTCAGCGCCACAGCCGTTTTCAGATAGCCCTCAATGCAAAGGCTCTAGACGCAAATATTGGTGTGAGAGCTAATTCAATCAAGGAAACACTGCATGTTGGTGAAGTGCATATTGAAGAAGGATCAGCCGAGTGGTTCTTGTGGGAGAACAACTCCATTTGGCTCACTAACTTCACACACCATCAGGCTTCCAAGCAGCTCTCAAGGAAACTCAGTTTTCACACTCTATGCTTAGTGCCCTTTGGGTGCCTAGGACTGAAATGAAGTTTGGTCAGCATCCCACACAAACGAATGCTCCACATGCGGGTTTCACATGCCACCAACTCCACATTCACAGGCAACTTCAGCGCCACAGCCGTTTTCAGATAGCCCTCAATGCAAAGGCTCTAGACGCAAATATTGGTGTGAGAGCTAATTCAATCAAGGAAACACTGCATGTTGGTGAAGTGCATATTGAAGAAGGATCAGCCGAGTGGTTCTTGTGGGAGAACAACTCCATTTGGCTCACTAACTTCACACACCATCAGGCTTCCAAGCAGCTCTCAAGGAAACTCAGTTTTCACACTCTATGCTTAGTGCCCTTTGAGTGCCTAGGACTGAAATGAAGTTTGGTCAGCATCCCACAAAAACGAATGCTCCACATGCGGGTTTCACATGCCACCAACTCCACATTCACAGGCAACTTCAGCGCCACAGCCGTTTTCAGATAGCCCTCAATGCAAAGGCTCTAGACGCAAATATTGGTGTGAGAGCTAATTCAATCAAGGAAACACTGCATGTTGGTGAAGGGCATATTGAAGAAGGATCAGCCGAGTGGTTCTTGTGGGAGAACAACTCCATTTGGCTCACTAACTTCACACACCATCAGGCTTCCAAGCAGCTCTCAAGGAAACTCAGTTTTCACACTCTATGCTTAGTGCCCTTTGAGTGCCTAGGACTGAAATGAAGTTTGGTCAGCATCCCACAAAAACGAATGCTCCACATGCGGGTTTCACATGCCACCAACTCCACATTCACAGGCAACTTCAGCGCCACAGCCGTTTTCAGATAGCCCTCAATGCAAAGGCTCT
Organism: Ochotona princeps; assembly: GCF_030435755.1. Lineage (NCBI taxonomy): Eukaryota > Metazoa > Chordata > Mammalia > Lagomorpha > Ochotonidae > Ochotona > Ochotona princeps. The sequence goes on along the minus strand of NW_026700461.1, from coordinate 35,448 downwards.
AGACGCAAATATTGGTGTGAGAGCTAATTCAATCAAGGAAACACTGCATGTTGGTGAAGGGCATATTGAAGAAGGATCAGCCGAGTGGTTCTTGTGAGAGAACAACTCCATTTGGCTCACTAACTTCACACACCATCAGGCTTCCAAGCAGCTCTCAAGGAAACTCAGTTTTCATACTCTATGCTTAGTGACCTTTCTTTGGCTATGACTGAAATGAACCTGGTAGAGCATCCCACACAAACGAATGTTCCACATGCGGGTTTCACATGCCACCAACTCCACATTCACAGGCAACTTCAGCGCCACAGCCGTTTTTAGATAGCCGTCAATGCAAAGGCTCTAGACGCAAATATTGGTGTGAGAGCTAATTGAATCAAGGAAACACTGCATGTTGGTGAAGGGCATATTGAAGAAGGATCAGCCGAGTGGTTCTTGTGGGAGAACAACTCCATTTGGCTCACTAACTTCACACACCATCAGGCTTCCAAGCAGCTCTCAAGGAAACTCAGTTTTCACACTCTATGCTTAGTGCCCTTTGAGTGCCTAGGACTGAAATGAAGTTTGGTCAGCATCCCACACAAACGAATGCTCCACATGCGGGTTTCACATGCCACCAACTCCACATTCACAGGCAACTTCAGCGCCACAGCCGTTTTCAGATAGCCCTCATTGCAAAGGTTCTAGACGCAAATATTGGTGTGAGAGCTAATTCAATCAAGGAAACACTGCATGTTGGTGAAGGGCATATTGAAGAAGGATCAGCCGAGTGGTTCTTGTGGGAGAACAACTCCATTTGGCTCACTAACTTCACACACCATCAGGCTTCCAAGCAGCTCTCAAGGAAACTCGGTTTTCACACTCTGTGCTTAGTGCCCTTTGAGTGCATTATCTAGGAATGAACCTGGTAGAGCATCCCACATAAATGAATGCTCCACATGCGGGTTTCACATGCCACCAACTCCACATTCACAGGCAACTTCAGCGCCACAGCCATTTTCAGATAGCCCTCAAAGCAAAGTCTCTAGACGCAAATATTGGTGTGAGAGCTAATTCAATCAAGGAAACACTGCATGTTGGTGAAGGGCATATTGAAGAAGAATCAGCCGAGTGGTTCTTGTGGGAGAACAACTCCATTTGGCTCACTAACTTCACACACCATCAGGCTTCCAAGCAGCTCTCAAGGAAACTCAGTTTTCACACTCTATGCTTAGTGCCCTTTGAGTGCCTAGGACTGAAATGAAGCTTGGTCAGCATCCCACACAAACGAATGCTCCACATGCGGGTTTCACATGCCACCAACTCCTCATTCACAGGCAACTTCAGCGCCACAGCCATTTTCAGATAGCCCTCAATGCAAAGGCTCTAGACGCAAATATTGGTGTGAGAGCTAATTCAATCAAGGAAACACTGCATGTTGGTGAAGGGCATATTGAAGAAGGATCAGCCGAGTGGTTCTTGTGGGAGAACAACTCCATTTGGCTCACTAACTTCACACACCATCAGGCTTCCAAGCAGCTCTCAAGGAAACTCAGTTTTCACACTCTATGCTTAGTGCCCTTTGAGTGCCTAGGACTGAAATGAAGCTTGGAGAGCATCCCACATAAACGAATGCTCCACATGCGGGTTTCACATGCCACCAACTCCACATTCACAGGCAACTTCAGCGCCACAGCCGTTTTCAGATAGCCCTCAATGCAAAGGCTCTAGACGCAAATATTGGTGTGAGAGCTAATTCAATCAAGGAAACACTGCATGTTGGTGAAGGGCATATTGAAGAAGGATCAGCCGAGTGGTTCTTGTGGGAGAACAACTCCATTTGGCTCACTAACGTTACACACCATCAGGCTTCCAAGCAGCTCTCAAGGAGACTCAGTTTTCAGACTCTATGCTTAGTGCTCTTTGTGTGGCTAGGACTGAAATGAAGCTTGGTCAGCATCCCACACAAACGAATGCTCCACATGCGGGTTTCACATGCCACCAACTCCACATTCACAGGCAACTTCAGCGCCACAGCCGTTTTCAGATAGCCCTCAATGCAAAGGCTCTAGACGCAAATATTGGTGTGAGAGCTAATTCAATCAAGGAAACACTGCATGTTGGTGAAGGGCATATTGAAGAAGGATCAGCCGAGTGGTTCTTGTGGGAGAACAACTCCATTTGGCTCACTAAGTTCACACACCATCAGGCTTCCAAGCAGCTCTCATGGAAACTCAGTTTTCACACTCTGTGCTTAGTGCCCTTTGAGTGCATTATCTAGGAATGAACCTGGTAGAGCATCCCACACAAACGAATGCTCCACATGCGGGTTTCACATGCCACCAACTCCACATTCACAGGCAACTTCAGCGCCACAGCCGTTTTCAGATAGCCCTCAATGCAAAGGCTCTAGACGCAAATATTGGTGTGAGAGCTAATTCAATCAAGGAAACACTGCATGTTGGTGAAGGGCATATTGAAGAAGGATCAGCCGAGTGGTTCTTGTGGGAGAACAACTCCATTTGGCTCACTAACTTCACACACCATCAGGCTTCCAAGCAGCTCTCAAGGAAACTCAGTTTTCACACTCTATGCTTAGTGCCGTTTGAGTGCCTAGGACTGAAATGAAGCTTGGTCAGCATCCCACACAAACGAATGCTCCACATGCGGGTTTCACATGCCACCAACTCCTCATTCACAGGCAACTTCAGCGCCACAGCCATTTTCAGATAGCACTCAATGCAAAGGCTCTAGACGCAAATATTGGTGTGAGAGCTAATTCAATCAAGGAAACACTGCATGTTGGTGAAGGGCATATTGAAGAAGGATCAGCTGAGTGGTTCTTGTGGGAGAACAACTCCATTTGGCTCACTAACTTCACACACCATCAGGCTTCCAAGCAGCTCTCAAGGAAACTCAGTTTAAACACTCTATGCTTAGTGCCCTTTGAGTGCCTAGGACTGAAATGAAGCTTGGAGAGCATCCCACATAAATGAATGCTCCACATGCGGGTTTCACATGCCACCAACTCCACATTCACAGGCAACTTCAGCGCCACAGCCGTTTTCAGATAGCCCTCAATGCAAAGGCTCTAGATGCAAATATTGGTGTGAGAGCTAATTCAATCAAGGAAACACTGCATGTTGGTGAAGGGCATATTGAAGAAGGATCAGCCGAGTGGTTCTTGTGGGAGAACAACTCCATTTGGCTCACTAACGTCACACACCATCAGGCTTCCAAGCAGCTCTCAAGGAAACTCAGTTTTCACACTCTATGCTTAGTGCCCTTTGAGTGCATTATCTAGGAATGAACCTGGTAGAGCATCCCACACAAACGAATGCTCCACATGCGGGTTTCACATGCCACCAACTCCACATTCACAGGCAACTTCAGCGCCACAGCCGTTTTCAGATAGCCCTCAATGCAAAGGCTCTAGACGCAAATATTGGTGTGAGAGCTAATTCAATCAAGGAAACACTGCATGTTGGTGAAGGGCATATTGAAGAAGGATCAGCCGAGTGGTTCTTGTGGGAGAACAACTCCATTTGGCTCACTAACTTCACACACCATCAGGCTTCCAAGCAGCTCTCAAGGAAACTCAGTTTTCACACTCTATGCTTAGTGCCCTTTCTTTGGCTACGACTGAAATGAACCTGGTAGAGCATCCCACACAAACGAATGCTCCACATGCGGGTTTCACATGCCACCAACTCCACATTCTCAGGCAACTTCAGCGCCACAGCCGTATTCAGATAGCCCTCAATGCAAAGGCTCTAGACGCAAATATTGGTGTGAGAGTTAATTCAATCAAGGAAACACTGCATGTTGGTGAAGGGCATATTGAAGAAGGATCAGCCGAGTGGTTCTTGTGGGAGAACAACTCCATTTGGCTCACTAACTTCACACACCATCAGGCTTCCAAGCAGCTCTCAAGGAAACTCAGTTTTCACACTCTATGCTTACTGCACTTTGAGTGCCTAGGACTGAAATGAAGCTTGGAGAGCATCCACATAAACGAATGCTCCACATGCGGGTTTCACATGCCACCAACTCCACATTCACAGGCAACTTCAGCGCCACAGCCGTTTTCAGATAGCCCTCAATGCAAAGGCTCTAGATGCAAATATTGGTGTGAGAGCTAATTCAATCAAGGAAACACTGCATGTTGGTGAAGGGCATATTGAAGAAGGATCAGCTGAGTGGTTCTTGTGGGAGAACAACTCCATTTGGCTCACTAACTTCACACACACCATCAGGCTTCCAAGCAGCTCTCAAGGAAACTCAGTTTTCACACTCTATGCTTAGTGCCCTTTGAGTGCATTATCTAGGAATGAACCTGGTAGAGCATCCCACATAAACGAATGCTCCACATGCGGGTTTCACATGCCACCAACTCCACATTCACAGGCAACTTCAGCGAAACAGCCGTTTTCAGATAGCCCTCAAAGCAAAGTCTCTAGACGCAAATATTGGTGTGAGAGCTAATTCAATCAAGGAAACACTGCATGTTGGTGAAGGGCATATTGAAGAAGCATCAGTCGAGTGGTTCTTGTGGGAGAACAACTCCATTTGGCTCACTAACGTCACACACCATCAGGCTTCCAAGCAGCTCTCAAGGAAACTCAGTTTTCACACTCTATGCTTAGTGCCCTTTCTTTGGCTATGACTGAAATGAAGCTTGGAGAGCATCCCACACAAACGAATGCTCCACATGCGGGTTTCACATGCCACCAACTCCACTTTCACAGGCAACTTCAGCGCCACAGCCGTTTTCAGATAGCCCTCAAAGCAAAGGCTCTAGACGCAAATATTGGTGTGAGAGCTAATTCAATCAAGGAAACACTGCATGTTGGTGAAGGGCATATTGAAGAAGGATCAGCCGAGTGGTTCTTGTGGGAGAACAACTCCATTTGGCTCACTAACTTCACACACCATCAGGCTTCCAAGCAGCTCTCAAGGAAACTCAGTTTTCACACTCTATGCTTAGTGCTCTTTGAGTGCCTAGGACTGAAATGAAGCTTGGAGAGCATCCCACATAAACGAATGCTCCACATGCGGGTTTCACATGCCACCAACTCCACATTCACAGGCAACTTCAGCGCCACAGCCGTTTTCAGATAGCCCTCAATGCAAAGGCTCTAGATGCAAATATTGGTGTGAGAGCTAATTCAATCAAGGAAACACTGCATGTTGGTGAAGGGCATATTGAAGAAGGATCAGCTGAGTGGTTCTTGTGGGAGAACAACTCCATTTGGCTCACTAACTTCACACACCATCAGGCTTCCAAGCAGCTCTCAAGGAAACTCAGTTTTCACACTCTATGCTTAGTGCCCTTTGAGTGCATTATCCAGGAATGAACCTGGAAGAGCATCCAACATAAACGAATGCTCCACATGCGGGTTTCACATGCCACCAACTCCACATTCACAGGCAACTTCAGCGCCACAGCCGTTTTCAGATAGCCCTCAAAGCAAAGTCTCTAGACGCAAATATTGGTGTGAGAGCTAATTCAATCAAGGAAACACTGCATGTTGGTGAAGGGCATATTGAAGAAGCATCAGCCGAGTGGTTCTTGTGGGAGAACAACTCCATTTGGCTCACTAACGTCACACACCATCAGGCTTCCAAGCAGCTCTCAAGGAAACTCAGTTTTCACACTCTATGCTTAGTGCCCTTTCTTTGGCTATGACTGAAATGAAGCTTGGAGAGCATCCCACACAAACGAATGCTCCACATGCGGGTTTCACATGCCACCAACTCCACATTCACAGGCAACTTCAGCGCCACAGCCGTTTTCAGATAGCCCTCAAAGCAAAGGCTCTAGACGCAAATATTGGTGTGAGAGCTAATTCAATCAAGGAAACACTGCATGTTGGTGAAGGGCATATTGAAGAAGGATCAGCCGAGTGGTTCTTGTGGGGAGAACAACTCCATTTGGCTCACTAACTTCACACACCATCAGGCTTCCAAGCAGCTCTCAAGGAAACTCAGTTTTCACACTCTATGCTTAGTGCCCTTTGAGTGCATTATAAAGAATGAACCTGGTAGAGCATCCCACACAAACGAATGCTCCACCTGCGGGTTTCACATGCCACCAACTCCACATTCACAGGCAACTTCAGTGGCCACAGCCGTTTTTAGATAGCACTCAATGCAAAGGCTCTAGACGCAAATATTGGTGTGAGAGCTAATTCAATCACGGAAACACTGCATGTTGGTGAAGGGCATATTGAAGAAGGATCAGCCCGAGTGGTTCTTGTGGGAGGAACAACTCCATTTGGCTCACTAACTTCACACACCATCAGGCTTCCAAGCAGCTCTCAAGGAAACTCAGTTTTCACACTCTATGCTTACTGCACATTGTATGGCTAGGACTGAAATGAACCTGGTAGAGCATCCCACACAAACGAATGCTCCACATGCGGGTTTCACATGCCACCAACTCCACATTCTCAGGCAACTTCAGCGCCACAGCCGTATTCAGATAGCCCTCAAAGCAAAGGCTCTAGACGCAAATATTGGTGTGAGAGTTAATTCAATCAAGGAAACACTGCATGTTGGTGAAGGGGCATATTGAAGAAGGATCAGCCGAGTGGTTCTTGTGGGAGAACAACTCCATTTGGCTCACTAACTTCACACACCATCAGCTTCCAAGCAGCTCTCAAGGAAACTCAGTTTTCACACTCTATGCTTGGTGCCCTTTGAGTGCATTATCTAGGAATGAACCTGGTAGAGCATCCCACACAAACGAATGCTCCACATGCGGGTTTCACATGCCACCAACTCCACATTCACAGGCAACTTCAGCGCCACAGCCGTTTTCAGATAGCCCTCAATGCAAAGGCTCTAGACGCAAATATTGGTGTGAGAGCTAATTCAATCAAGGAAACACTGCATGTTGGTGAAGGGCATATTGAAGAAGGATCAGCCGAGTGGTTCTTGTGGGAGAACAACTCCATTTGGCTCACTAAGTTCACACACCGATCAGGCTTCCAAGCAGCTCTCAAGGAAACTCAGTTTTCACACTCTGTGCTTAGTGCCCTTTGAGTGCATTATCTAGGAATGAACCTGGTAGAGCATCCCACACAAACGAATGCTCCACATGAGGGTTTCACATGCCACCAACTCCACATTCACAGGCACTTCAGCGCCACAGCCGTTTTCAGATAGCCCTCAATGCAAAGGCTCTAGACGCAAATATTGGTGTGAGAGCTAATTCAATCAAGGAAACACTGCATGTTGGTGAAGGGCATATTGAAGAAGGATCAGCCGAGTGGTTCTTGTGGGAGAACAACTCCATTTGGCTCACTAACTTCACACACATCAGGCTTCCAAGCAGCTCTCAAGGAAACTCAGTTTTCACACTCTATGCTTAGTGCCGTTTGAGTGCCTAGGACTGAAATGAAGCTTGCGTCAGCATCCACACAAACGAATGCTCCACATGCGGGTTTCACATGCCACCAACTCCTCATTCACAGGCAACTTCAGCGCCACAGCCATTTTCAGATAGCCCTCAATGCAAGAGCTCTAGACGCAAATATTGGTGTGAGAGCTAATTCAATCAAGGAAACACTGCATGTTGGTGAAGGGCATATTGAAGAAGGATCAGCTGAGTGGTTCTTTGGGAGAACAACTCCATTTGGCTCACTAACTTCACACACCATCAGGCTTCCAAGCAGCTCTCAAGGAAACTCAGTTTAAACACTCTATGCTTAGTGCCCTTTGAGTGCCTAGGACTGAAATGAAGCTTGGAGAGCATCCCACATAAATGAATGCTCCACATGCGGGTTTCACATGCCACAACTCCACATTCACAGGCAACTTCAGCGCCACAGCCGTTTTCAGATAGCCCTCAATGCAAAGGCTCTAGATGCAAATATTGGTGTGAGAGCTAATTCAATCAAGGAAACACTGCATGTTGGTGAAGGGCATATTGAAGAAGGATCAGCCCGAGTGGTTCTTGTGGGAGAACAACTCATTTGGCTCACTAACGTCACACACCATCAGGCTTCCAAGCAGCTCTCAAGGAAACTCAGTTTTCACACTCTATGCTTAGTGCCCTTTGAGTGCATTAGCTAGGAATGAACCTGGTAGAGCATCCCCACACAAACGAATGCTCCACATGCGGGTTTCACATGCCACCAACTCCACATTCACAGGCAACTTCAGCGCCACAGCCGTTTTCAGATAGCCCTCAATGCAAAGGCTCTAGACGCAAATATTGGTGTGAGAGCTAATTCAATCAAGGAAACACTGCATGTTGGTGAAGGGCATATTGAAGAAGGATCAGCCGAGTGGTTCTTGTGGGAGAACAACTCCATTTGGCTCACTAACTTCACACACCATCAGGCTTCCAAGCAGCTCTCAAGGAAACTCAGTTTTCACACTCTATGCTTAGTGCCCTTTGTATGGCTAGGACTGAAATGAACCTGGTAGAGCATCCCACACAAACGAATGCTCCACATGCGGGTTTCACATGCCACCAACTCCACATTCTCAGGCAACTTCAGCGCCACAGCCGTATTCAGATAGCCCTCACTGCAAAGGCACTAGACGCAAATATTGGTGTGAGAGTTAATTCAATCAAGGAAACACTGCATGTTGGTGAAGGGCATATTGAAGAAGGATCAGCCGAGTGGTTCTTGTGGGAGAACAACTCCATTTGGCTCACTAACTTCACACACCATCAGGCTTCCAAGCAGCTCTCAAGGAAACTCAGTTTTCACACTCTATGCTTACTGCACTTTGAGTGCCTAGGACTGAAATGAAGCTTGGAGAGCATTCCCACATAAACGAATGCTCCACATGCGGGTTTCACATGCCACCACTCCACATTCACAGGCAACTTCAGCGCCACAGCCGTTTTCAGATAGCCCTCAATGCAAAGGCTCTAGATGCAAATATTGGTGTGAGAGCTAATTCAATCAAGGAAACACTGCATGTTGGTGAAGGGCATATTGAAGAAGGATCAGCTGAGTGGTTCTTGTGGGAGAACAACTCCATTTGGCTCACTAACTTCACACACCATCAGGCTTCCAAGCAGCTCTCAAGGAAACTCAGTTTTCACACTCTATGCTTAGTGCCCTTTGAGTGCATTATCTAGGAATGAACCTGGTAGAGCATTTCACATAAACGAATGCTCCACATGCGGGTTTCACATGCCACCAACTCCACATTCACAGGCAACTTCAGCGCCACAGCCGTTTTCAGATAGCCCTCAAAGCAAAGTCTCTAGACGCAAATATTGGTGTGAGAGCTAATTCAATCAAGGAAACACTGCATGTTGGTGAAGGGCATATTGAAGAAGCATCAGTCGAGTGGTTCTTGTGGGAGAACAACTCCATTTGGCTCACTAACGTCACACACCATCAGGCTTCCAAGCAGCTCTCAAGGAAACTCAGTTTTCACACTCTATGCTTAGTGCCCTTTCCTTTGGCTATGACTGAAATGAAGCTTGGGAGAGCATCCCACACAAACGAATGCTCCACATGCGGGTTCTCACATGCCACAACTCCACATTCACAGGCAACTTCAGCGCCACAGCCGTTTTCAGATAGCCCTCAAAGCAAAGGCTCTAGACGCAAATATTGGTGTGAGAGCTAATTCAATCACGGAAACACTGCATGTTGGTGAAGGGCATATTGAAGAAGGATCAGCCGAGTGGTTCTTGTGGGGAGAACAACTCCATTTGGCTCACTAACTTCACACACCATCAGGCTTCCAAGCAGCTCTCAAGGAAACTCAGTTTTCACACTCTATGCTTAGTGCCCTTTGAGTGCATTATCTAAGAATGAACCTGGTAGAGCATCCCACACAAACGAATGCTCCACCTGCGGGTTTCACATGCCACCAACTCCACATTCACAGGCAACTTCAGTGCCACAGCCGTTTTTAGATAGCACTCAATGCAAAGGCTCTAGACGCAAATATTGGTGTGAGAGCTAATTCAATCACGGAAACACTGCATGTTGGTGAAGGGCATATTCAAGAAGGATCAGCCGAGTGGTTCTTGTGGGAGAACAACTCCATTTGGCTCACTAACTTCACACACCATCAGGCTTCCAAGCAGCTCTCAAGGAAACTCAGTTTTCACACTCTATGCTTAATGCCCTTTGAGTGCATTATCTAGGAATGAACCTGGTAGAGCATCCCACACAAACGAATGCTCCACATGCGGGTTTCACATGCCACCAACTCCACATTCACAGGCAACTTCAGCGCCACAGCCGTTTTCAGATAGCCCTCAATGCAAAGGCTCTAGACGCAAATATTGGTGTGAGAGCTAATTCAATCAAGGAAACACTGCATGTTGGTGAAGGGCATATTGAAGAAGGATCAGCCGAGTGGTTCTTGTGGGAGAACAACTCCATTTGGCTCACTAACTTCACACACCATCAGGCTTCCAAGCAGCTCTCAAGGAAACTCAGTTTTCACACTCTATGCTTACTGCACTTTGTATGGCTAGGACTGAAATGAACCTGGTAGAGCATCCCACACAAACGAATGCTCCACATGCGGGTTTCACATGCCACCAACTCCACATTCTCAGGCAACTTCAGCGCCACAGCCGTATTCAGATAGCCCTCAATGCAAAGGCTCTAGACGCAAATATTGGTGTGAGAGTTAATTCAATCAAGGAAACACTGCATGTTGGTGAAGGGCATATTGAAGAAGGATCAGCCGAGTGGTTCTTGTGGGAGAACAACTCCATTTGGCTCACTAACTTCACACACCATCAGGCTTCCAAGCAGCTCTCAAGGAAACTCAGTTTTCACACTCTATGCTTGGTGCCCTTTGAGTGCATTATCTAGGAATGAACCTGGTAGAGCATCCCACACAAACGAATGCTCCACATGCGGGTTTCACATGCCACCAACTCCACATTCACAGGCAACTTCAGCGCCACAGCCGTTTTCAGATAGCCCTCAATGCAAAGGCTCTAGACGCAAATATTGGTGTGAGAGCTAATTCAATCAAGGAAACACTGCATGTTGGTGAAGGGCATATTGAAGAAGGATCAGCCGAGTGGTTCTTGTGGGAGAACAACTCCATTTGGCTCACTAACTTCACACACCATCAGGCTTCCAAGCAGCTCTCAAGGAAACTCAGTTTTCACACTCTGTGCTTAGTGCCCTTTGAGTGCATTATCTAGGAATGAACCTGGTAGAGCATCCCACACAAACGAATGCTCCACATGCGGGTTTCACATGCCACCAACTCCACATTCACAGGCAACTTCAGCGCCACAGCCGTTTTCAGATAGCCCTCAATGCAAAGGCTCTAGACGCAAATATTGGTGTGAGAGCTAATTCAATCAAGGAAACACTGCATGTTGGTGAAGGGCATATTGAAGAAGGATCAGCCGAGTGGTTCTTGTGGGAGAACAACTCCATTTGGCTCACTAACTTCACACACCATCAGGCTTCCAAGCAGCTCTCAAGGAAACTCAGTTTTCACACTCTATGCTTAGTGCCGTTTGAGTGCCTAGGACTGAAATGAAGCTTGGTCAGCATCCCACACAAACGAATGCTCCACATGCGGGTTTCACATGCCACCAACTCCTCATTCACAGGCAACTTCAGCGCCACAGCCATTTTCAGATAGCCCTCAATGCAAAGGCTCTAGACGCAAATATTGGTGTGAGAGCTAATTCAATCAAGGAAACACTGCATGTTGGTGAAGGGCATATTGAAGAAGGATCAGCTGAGTGGTTCTTGTGGGAGAACAACTCCATTTGGCTCACTAACTTCACACACCATCAGGCTTCCAAGCAGCTCTCAAGGAAACTCAGTTTAAACACTCTATGCTTAGTGCCCTTTGAGTGCCTAGGACTGAAATGAAGCTTGGAGAGCATCATACATAAACGAATGCTCCACATGCGGGTTTCACATGCCACCAACTCCACATTCACATGCAACTTCAGCGCCACAGCCGTTTTCAGATAGCCCTCAATGCAAAGGCTCTAGATGCAAATATTGGTGTGAGAGCTAATTCAATCAAGGAAACACTGCATGTTGGTGAAGGGCATATTGAAGAAGGATCAGCCGAGTGGTTCTTGTGGGAGAACAACTCCATTTGGCTCACTAACGTCACACACCATCAGGCTTCCAAGCAGCTCTCAAGGAAACTCAGTTTTCACACTCTATGCTTAGTGCCCTTTGAGTGCATTATCTAGGAATGAACCTGGTAGAGCATCCCACACAAACGAATGCTCCACATGCGGGTTTCACATGCCACCAACTCCACATTCACAGGCAACTTCAGCGGAACAGCCGTTTTCAGATAGCCCTCAATGCAAAGGCTCTAGACGCAAATATTGGTGTGAGAGCTAATTCAATCAAGGAAACACTGCATGTTGGTGAAGGGCATATTGAAGAAGGATCAGCCGAGTGGTTCTTGTGGGAGAACAACTCCATTTGGCTCACTAACTTCACACACCATCAGGCTTCCAAGCAGCTCTCAAGGAAACTCAGTTTTCACACTCTATGCTTAGTGCCCTTTGAGTGCATTATCTAGGAATGAACCTGGTAGAGCATCCCACACAAACGAATGCTCCACATGCGGGTTTCACATGCCACCAACTCCACATTCACAGGCAACTTCAGCGCCACAGCCGTTTTCAGATAGCCCTCAATGCAAAGGCTCTAGATGCAAATATTGGTGTGAGAGCTAATTCAATCAAGGAAACACTGCATGTTGGTGAAGGGCATATTGAAGAAGGATCAGCTGAGTGGTTCTTGTGGGAGAACAACTCCATTTGGCTCACTAACTTCACACACCATCAGGCTTCCAAGCAGCTCTCAAGGAAACTCAGTTTTCACACTCTATGCTTAGTGCCCTTTGAGTGCATTATCTAGGAATGAACCTGGTAGAGCATCCCACATAAACGAATGCTCCACATGCGGGTTTCACATGCCACCAACTCCACATTCACAGGCAACTTCAGCGCCACAGCCGTTTTCAGATAGCCCTCAAAGCAAAGTCTCTAGACGCAAATATTGGTGTGAGAGCTAATTCAATCAAGGAAACACTGCATGTTGGTGAAGGGCATATTGAAGAAGCATCAGTCGAGTGGTTCTTGTGGGAGAACAACTCCATTTGGCTCACTAACGTCACACACCATCAGGCTTCCAAGCAGCTCTCAAGGAAACTCAGTTTTCACACTCTATGCTTAGTGCCCTTTCTTTGGCTATGACTGAAATGAAGCTTGGAGAGCATCCCACACAAACGAATGCTCCACATGCGGGTTTCACATGCCACCAACTCCACATTCACAGGCAACTTCAGCGCCACAGCCGTTTTCAGATAGCCCTCAAAGCAAAGGCTCTAGACGCAAATATTGGTGTGAGAGCTAATTCAATCACGGAAACACTGCATGTTGGTGAAGGGCATATTGAAGAAGGATCAGCCGAGTGGTTCTTGTGGGAGAACAACTCCATTTGGCTCACTAACTTCACACACCATCAGGCTTCCAAGCAGCTCTCAAGGAAACTCAGTTTTCACACTCTATGCTTAGTGCCGTTTGAGTGCCTAGGACTGAAATGAAGCTTGGTCAGCATCCCACACAAACGAATGCTCCACATGCGGGTTTCACATGCCACCAACTCCTCATTCACAGGCAACTTCAGCGCCACAGCCATTTTCAGATAGCCCTCAATGCAAAGGCTCTAGACGCAAATATTGGTGTGAGAGCTAATTCAATCAAGGAAACACTGCATGTTGGTGAAGGGCATATTGAAGAAGGATCAGCCGAGTGGTTCTTGTGGGAGAACAACTCCATTTGGCTCACTAACTTCACACACCATCAGGCTTCCAAGCAGCTCTCAAGGAAACTCAGTTTTCACACTCTATGCTTGGTGCCCTTTGAGTGCATTATCTAGGAATGAACCTGGTAGAGCATCCCACACAAACGAATGCTCCACATGCGGGTTTCACATGCCACCAACTCCACATTCACAGGCAACTTCAGCGCCACAGCCGTTTTCAGATAGCCCTCAATGCAAAGGCTCTAGACGCAAATATTGGTGTGAGAGCTAATTCAATCAAGGAAACACTGCATGTTGGTGAAGGGCATATTGAAGAAGGATCAGCCGAGTGGTTCTTGTGGGAGAACAACTCCATTTGGCTCACTAAGTTCACACACCATCAGGCTTCCAAGCAGCTCTCAAGGAAACTCAGTTTTCACACTCTGTGCTTAGTGCCCTTTGAGTGCATTATCTAGGAATGAACCTGGTAGAGCATCCCACACAAACGAATGCTCCACATGCGGGTTTCACATGCCACCAACTCCACATTCACAGGCAACTTCAGCGCCACAGCCGTTTTCAGATAGCCCTCAATGCAAAGGCTCTAGACGCAAATATTGGTGTGAGAGCTAATTCAATCAAGGAAACACTGCATGTTGGTGAAGGGCATATTGAAGAAGGATCAGCCGAGTGGTTCTTGTGGGAGAACAACTCCATTTGGCTCACTAACTTCACACACCATCAGGCTTCCAAGCAGCTCTCAAGGAAACTCAGTTTTCACACTCTATGCTTAGTGCCGTTTGAGTGCCTAGGACTGAAATGAAGCTTGGTCAGCATCCCACACAAACGAATGCTCCACATGCGGGTTTCACATGCCACCAACTCCTCATTCACAGGCAACTTCAGCGCCACAGCCATTTTCAGATAGCCCTCAATGCAAAGGCTCTAGACGCAAATATTGGTGTGAGAGCTAATTCAATCAAGGAAACACTGCATGTTGGTGAAGGGCATATTGAAGAAGGATCAGCTGAGTGGTTCTTGTGGGAGAACAACTCCATTTGGCTCACTAACTTCACACACCATCAGGCTTCCAAGCAGCTCTCAAGGAAACTCAGTTTAAACACTCTATGCTTAGTGCCCTTTGAGTGCCTAGGACTGAAATGAAGCTTGGAGAGCATCCCACATAAATGAATGCTCCACATGCGGGTTTCACATGCCACCAACTCCACATTCACAGGCAACTTCAGCGCCACAGCCGTTTTCAGATAGCCCTCAATGCAAAGGCTCTAGATGCAAATATTGGTGTGAGAGCTAATTCAATCAAGGAAACACTGCATGTTGGTGAAGGGCATATTGAAGAAGGATCAGCCGAGTGGTTCTTGTGGGAGAACAACTCCATTTGGCTCACTAACGTCACACACCATCAGGCTTCCAAGCAGCTCTCAAGGAAACTCAGTTTTCACACTCTATGCTTAGTGCCCTTTGAGTGCATTATCTAGGAATGAACCTGGTAGAGCATCCCACACAAACGAATGCTCCACATGCGGGTTTCACATGCCACCAACTCCACATTCACAGGCAACTTCAGCGGAACAGCCGTTTTCAGATAGCCCTCAATGCAAAGGCTCTAGACGCAAATATTGGTGTGAGAGCTAATTCAATCAAGGAAACACTGCATGTTGGTGAAGGGCATATTGAAGAAGGATCAGCCGAGTGGTTCTTGTGGGAGAACAACTCCATTTGGCTCACTAACTTCACACACCATCAGGCTTCCAAGCAGCTCTCAAGGAAACTCAGTTTTCACACTCTATGCTTAGTGCCCTTTGAGTGCATTATCTAGGAATGAACCTGGTAGAGCATCCCACACAAACGAATGCTCCACATGCGGGTTTCACATGCCACCAACTCCACATTCACAGGCAACTTCAGCGCCACAGCCGTTTTCAGATAGCCCTCAATGCAAAGGCTCTAGATGCAAATATTGGTGTGAGAGCTAATTCAATCAAGGAAACACTGCATGTTGGTGAAGGGCATATTGAAGAAGGATCAGCTGAGTGGTTCTTGTGGGAGAACAACTCCATTTGGCTCACTAACTTCACACACCATCAGGCTTCCAAGCAGCTCTCAAGGAAACTCAGTTTTCACACTCTATGCTTAGTGCCCTTTGAGTGCATTATCTAGGAATGAACCTGGTAGAGCATCCCACATAAACGAATGCTCCACATGCGGGTTTCACATGCCACCAACTCCACATTCACAGGCAACTTCAGCGCCACAGCCGTTTTCAGATAGCCCTCAAAGCAAAGTCTCTAGACGCAAATATTGGTGTGAGAGCTAATTCAATCAAGGAAACACTGCATGTTGGTGAAGGGCATATTGAAGAAGCATCAGTCGAGTGGTTCTTGTGGGAGAACAACTCCATTTGGCTCACTAACGTCACACACCATCAGGCTTCCAAGCAGCTCTCAAGGAAACTCAGTTTTCACACTCTATGCTTAGTGCCCTTTCTTTGGCTATGACTGAAATGAAGCTTGGAGAGCATCCCACACAAACGAATGCTCCACATGCGGGTTTCACATGCCACCAACTCCACATTCACAGGCAACTTCAGCGCCACAGCCGTTTTCAGATAGCCCTCAAAGCAAAGGCTCTAGACGCAAATATTGGTGTGAGAGCTAATTCAATCACGGAAACACTGCATGTTGGTGAAGGGCATATTGAAGAAGGATCAGCCGAGTGGTTCTTGTGGGAGAACAACTCCATTTGGCTCACTAACTTCACACACCATCAGGCTTCCAAGCAGCTCTCAAGGAAACTCAGTTTTCACACTCTATGCTTAGTGCCGTTTGAGTGCCTAGGACTGAAATGAAGCTTGGTCAGCATCCCACACAAACGAATGCTCCACATGCGGGTTTCACATGCCACCAACTCCTCATTCACAGGCAACTTCAGCGCCACAGCCATTTTCAGATAGCCCTCAATGCAAAGGCTCTAGACGCAAATATTGGTGTGAGAGCTAATTCAATCAAGGAAACACTGCATGTTGGTGAAGGGCATATTGAAGAAGGATCAGCCGAGTGGTTCTTGTGGGAGAACAACTCCATTTGGCTCACTAACTTCACACACCATCAGGCTTCCAAGCAGCTCTCAAGGAAACTCAGTTTAAACACTCTATGCTTAGTGCCCTTTGAGTGCCTAGGACTGAAATGAAGCTTGGAGAGCATCCCACATAAATGAATGCTCCACATGCGGGTTTCACATGCCACCAACTCCACATTCACAGGCAACTTCAGCGCCACAGCCGTTTTCAGATAGCCCTCAATGCAAAGGCTCTAGATGCAAATATTGGTGTGAGAGCTAATTCAATCAAGGAAACACTGCATGTTGGTGAAGGGCATATTGAAGAAGGATCAGCCGAGTGGTTCTTGTGGGAGAACAACTCCATTTGGCTCACTAACGTCACACACCATCAGGCTTCCAAGCAGCTCTCAAGGAAACTCAGTTTTCACACTCTATGCTTAGTGCCCTTTGAGTGCATTATCTAAGAATGAACCTGGTAGAGCATCCCACACAAACGAATGCTCCACATGCGGGTTTCACATGCCACCAACTCCACATTCACAGGCAACTTCAGCGCCACAGCCGTTTTCAGATAGCCCTCAATGCAAAGGCTCTAGACGCAAATATTGGTGTGAGAGCTAATTCAATCAAGGAAACACTGCATGTTGGTGAAGGGCATATTGAAGAAGGATCAGCCGAGTGGTTCTTGTGGGAGAACAACTCCATTTGGCTCACTAACTTCACACACCATCAGGCTTCCAAGCAGCTCTCAAGGAAACTCAGTTTTCACACTCTATGCTTAGTGCCCTTTGTATGGCTAGGACTCAAATGAACCTGGTAGAGCATCCCACACAAACGAATGCTCCACATGCGGGTTTCACATGCCACCAACTCCACATTCTCAGGCAACTTCAGCGCCACAGCCGTTTTCAGATAGCCCTCAATGCAAAGGCACTAGACGCAAATATTGGTGTGAGAGTTAATTCAATCACGGAAACACTGCATGTTGGTGAAGGGCATATTGAAGAAGGATCAGCCGAGTGGTTCTTGTGGGAGAACAACTCCATTTGGCTCACTAACTTCACACACCATCAGGCTTCTAAGCAGCTCTCAAGGAAACTCAGTTTTCACACTCTATGCTTACTGCACTTTGAGTGCCTAGGACTGAAATGAAGCTTGGAGAGCATCCCACATAAACGAATGCTCCACATGCGGGTTTCACATGCCACCAACTCCACATTCACAGGCAACTTCAGCGCCACAGCCGTTTTCAGATAGCCCTCAATGCAAAGGCTCTAGATGCAAATATTGGTGTGAGAGCTAATTCAATCAAGGAAACACTGCATGTTGGTGAAGGGCATATTGAAGAAGGATCAGCTGAGTGGTTCTTGTGGGAGAACAACTCCATTTGGCTCACTAACTTCACACACCATCAGGCTTCCAAGCAGCTCTCAAGGAAACTCAGTTTTCACACTCTATGCTTAGTGCCCTTTGAGTGCATTATCTAGGAATGAACCTGGTAGAGCATCCCACATAAACGAATGCTCCACATGCGGGTTTCACATGCCACCAACTCCACATTCACAGGCAACTTCAGCGCCACAGCCGTTTTCAGATAGCCCTCAAAGCAAAGTCTCTAGAAGCAAATATTGGTGTGAGAGCTAATTCAATCAAGGAAACACTGCATGTTGGTGAAGGGCATATTGAAGAAGCATCAGTCGAGTGGTTCTTGTGGGAGAACAACTCCATTTGGCTCACTAACGTCACACACCATCAGGCTTCCAAGCAGCTCTCAAGGAAACTCAGTTTTCACACTCTATGCTTAGTGCCCTTTCTTTGGCTATGACTGAAATGAAGCTTGGAGAGCATCCCACACAAACGAATGCTCCACATGCGGGTTTCACATGCCACCAACTCCACATTCACAGGCAACTTCAGCGCCACAGCCGTTTTCAGATAGCCCTCAAAGCAAAGGCTCTAGACGCAAATATTGGTGTGAGAGCTAATTCAATCACGGAAACACTGCATGTTGGTGAAGGGCATATTGAAGAAGGATCAGCCGAGTGGTTCTTGTGGGAGAACAACTCCATTTGGCTCACTAACTTCACACACCATCAGGCTTCCAAGCAGCTCTCAAGGAAACTCAGTTTTCACACTCTATGCTTAGTGCCCTTTGAGTGCATTATCTAGGAATGAACCTGGTAGAGCATCCCACACAAACGAATGCTCCACATGCGGGTTTCACATGCCACCAACTCCACATTCACAGGCAACTTCAGCGCCACAGCCGTTTTCAGATAGCCCTCAATGCAAAGGCTCTAGACGCAAATATTGGTGTGAGAGCTAATTCAATCAAGGAAACACTGCATGTTGGTGAAGGGCATATTGAAGAAGGATCAGCCGAGTGGTTCTTGTGGGAGAACAACTCCATTTGGCTCACTAACTTCACACACCATCAGGCTTCCAAGCAGCTCTCAAGGAAACTCAGTTTTCACACTCTATGCTTACTGCACTTTGTATGGCTAGGACTGAAATGAACCTGGTAGAGCATCCCACACAAACGAATGCTCCACATGCGGGTTTCACATGCCACCAACTCCACATTCACAGGCAACTTCAGCGCCACAGCCGTATTCAGATAGCCCTCAATGCAAAGGCTCTAGACGCAAATATTGGTGTGAGAGCTAATTCAATCAAGGAAACACTGCATGTTGGTGAAGGGCATATTGAAGAAGGATCAGCCGAGTGGTTCTTGTGGGAGAACAACTCCATTTGGCTCACTAACTTCACACACCATCAGGCTTCCAAGCAGCTCTCAAGGAAACTCAGTTTTCACACTCTATGCTTAGTGCCCTTTGAGTGCATTATCTAGGAATGAACCTGGTAGAGCATCCCACATAAACGAATGCTCCACACGCGGGTTTCACATGCCACCAACTCCACATTCACAGGCAACTTCAGCGCCACAGCCGTTTTCAGATAGCCCTCAAAGCAAAGTCTCTAGACGCAAATATTGGTGTGAGAGCTAATTCAATCAAGGAAACACTGCATGTTGGTGAAGGGCATATTGAAGAAGCATCAGCCGAGTGGTTCTTGTGGGAGAACAACTCCATTTGGCTCACTAACGTCACACACCATCAGGCTTCCAAGCAGCTCTCAAGGAAACTCAGTTTTCACACTCTATGCTTACTGCACTTTGAGTGCCTAGGACTGAAATGAAGCTTGGAGAGCATCCCACATAAACGAATGCTCCACATGCGGGTTTCACATGCCACCAACTCCACATTCACAGGCAACTTCAGCGCCACAGCCGTTTTCAGATAACCCTCAATGCAAAGGCTCTAGATGCAAATATTGGTGTGAGAGCTAATTCAATCAAGGAAACACTGCATGTTGGTGAAGGGCATATTGAAGAAGGATCAGCCGAGTGGTTCTTGTGGGAGAACAACTCCATTTGGCTCACTAACTTCACACACCATCAGGCTTCCAAGCAGCTCTCAAGGAAACTCAGTTTTCACACTCTATGCTTGGTGCCCTTTGAGTGCATTATCTAGGAATGAACCTGGTAGAGCATCCCACACAAACGAATGCTCCACATGCGGGTTTCACATGCCACCAACTCCACATTCACAGGCAACTTCAGCGCCACAGCCGTTTTCAGATAGCCCTCAATGCAAAGGCTCTAGACGCAAATATTGGTGTGAGAGCTAATTCAATCAAGGAAACACTGCATGTTGGTGAAGGGCATATTGAAGAAGGATCAGCCGAGTGGTTCTTGTGGGAGAACAACTCCATTTGGCTCACTAACTTCACACACCATCAGGCTTCCAAGCAGCTCTCAAGGAATCTCAGTTTTCACACTCTATGCTTAGTGCCCTTTGTATGGCTAGGACTGAAATGAACCTGGTAGAGCATCCCACACAAACGAATGCTCCACATGCGGGTTTCACATGCCACCAACTCCACATTCACAGGCAACTTCAGCGCCACAGCCGTTTTTAGATAGAACTCAATGCAAAGGCTCTAGACGCAAATATTGGTGTGAGAGCTAATTCAATCACGGAAACACTGCATGTTGGTGAAGGGCATATTGAAGAAGGATCAGCCGAGTGGTTCTTGTGGGAGAACAACTCCATTTGGCTCACTAACTTCACACACCATCAGGCTTCCAAGCAGCTCTCAAGGAAACTCAGTTTTCACACTCTATGCTTAGTGCCCTTTGAGTGCATTATCTAAGAATGAACCTGGTAGAGCATCCCACACAAACGAATGCTCCACATGCGGGTTTCACATGCCACCAACTCCACATTCACAGGCAACTTCAGCGCCACAGCCGTTTTTAGATAGCACTCAATGCAAAGGCTCTAGACGCAAATATTGGTGTGAGAGCTAATTCAATCACGGAAACACTGCATGTTGGTGAAGGGCATATTGAAGAAGGATCAGCCGAGTGGTTCTTGTGGGAGAACAACTCCATTTGGCTCACTAACGTCACACACCATCAGGCTTCCAAGCAGCTCTCAAGGAAACTCAGTTTTCACACTCTATGCTTAGTGCCCTTTGTATGGCTAGGACTGAAATGAACCTGGTAGAGCATCCCACACAAACGAATGCTCCACATGCGGGTTTCACATGCCACCAACTCCACATTCACAGGCAACTTCAGCGCCACAGCCGTTTTTAGATAGCACTCAATGCAAAGGCTCTAGACGCAAATATTGGTGTGAGAGCTAATTCAATCACGGAAACACTGCATGTTGGTGAAGGGCATATTGAAGAAGGATCAGCCGAGTGGTTCTTGTGGAGAACAACTCCATTTGGCTCACTAACTTCACACACCATCAGGCTTCCAAGCAGCTCTCAAGGAAACTCAGTTTTCACACTCTATGCTTAGTGCCCTTTGAGTGCATTATCTAGGAATGAACCTGGTAGAGCATCCCACACAAACGAATGCTCCACATGCGGGTTTCACATGCCACCAACTCCACATTCACAGGCAACTTCAGCGCCACAGCCGTTTTCAGATAGCCCTCAATGCAAAGGCTCTAGACGCAAATATTGGTGTGAGAGATAATTCAATCAAGGAAACACTGCATGTTGGTGAAGGGCATATTGAAGAAGGATCAGCCGAGTGGTTCTTGTGGGAGAACAACTCCATTTGGCTCACTAACTTCACACACCATCAGGCTTCCAAGCAGCTCTCAAGGAAACTCAGTTTTCACACTCTATGCTTAGTGCCCTTTCTTTGGCTACGACTGAAATGAACCTGGTAGAGCATCCCACACAAACGAATGCTCCACATGCGGGTTTCACATGCCACCAACTCCACATTCTCAGGCAACTTCAGCGCCACAGCCGTTTTCAGATAGCCCTCAATGCAAAGGCTCTAGACGCAAATATTGGTGTGAGAGCTAATTCAATCAAGGAAACACTGCATGTTGGTGAAGGGCATATTGAAGAAGAATCGGCCGAGTTTTTCTTGTGGGAGAACAACTCCATTTGGCTCACTAACTTCACACACCATCAGGCTTCCAAGCAGCTCTCAAGGAAACTCAGTTTTCACACTCTATGCTTAGTGCCCTTTGAGTGCATTATCTAGGACTGAACCTGGTAGAGCATCCCACACAAACGAATGCTCCACATGCGGGTTTCACATGCCACCAACTCCACATTCACAGGCAAATTCAGCGCCACAGCCGTTTTTAGATAGCCCTCAATGCAAAGGCTCTAGACGCAAATATTGGTGTGAGAGCTAATTCAATCACGGAAACACTGCATGTTGGTGAAGGGCATATTGAAGAAGGATCAGCCGAGTGGTTCTTGTGGGAGAACAACTCCATTTGGCTCACTAACTTCACACACCATCAGGCTTCCAAGCAGCTCTCAAGGAAACTCAGTTTTCACACTCTATGCTTAGTGCCCTTTGAGTGCATTATCTAAGAATGAACCTGGTAGAGCATCCCACACAAACGAATGCTCCACATGCGGGTTTCACATGCCACCAACTCCACATTCTCAGGCAACTTCAGCGCCACAGCCGTATTCAGATAGCCCTCAATGCAAAGGCTCTAGACGCAAATATTGGTGTGAGAGCTAATTCAATCAAGGAAACACTGCATGTTGGTGAAGGGCATATTGAAGAAGGATCAGCCGAGTGGTTCTTGTGGGAGAACAACTCCATTTGGCTCACTAACTTCACACACAATCAGGCTTCCAAGCAGCTCTCAAGGAAACTCAGTTTTCACACTCTATGCTTACTGCACTTTGAGTGGCTAGGACTGAAATGAAGCTTGGAGAGCATCCCACATAAACGAATGCTCCACATGCGGGTTTCACATGCCACCAACTCCACATTCACAGGCAACTTCAGCGCCACAGCCGTTTTCAGATAGCCCTCAATGCAAAGGCTCTAGATGCAAATATTGGTGTGAGAGCTAATTCAATCAAGGAAACACTGCATGTTGGTGAAGGGCATATTGAAGAAGGATCAGCTGAGTGGTTCTTGTGGGAGAACAACTCCATTTGGATCACTAACTTCACACACCATCAGGCTTCCAAGCAGCTCTCAAGGAAACTCAGTTTTCACACTCTATGCTTAGTGCCCTTTGAGTGCATTATCTAGGAATGAACCTGGTAGAGCATCCCACATAAACGAATGCTCCACATGCGGGTTTCACATGCCACCAACTCCACATTCACAGGAAACTTCAGCGCCACAGCCGTTTTCAGATAGCCCTCAAAGCAAAGTCTCTAGACGCAAATATTGGTGTGAGAGCTAATTCAATCAAGGAAAAACTGCATGTTGGTGAAGGGCATATTGAAGAAGCATCAGCCGAGTGGTTCTTGTGGGAGAACAACTCCATTTGGCTCACTAACGTCACACACCATCAGGCTTCCAAGCAGCTCTCAAGGAAACTCAGTTTTCACACTCTATGCTTAGTGCCCTTTCTTTGGCTATGACTGAAATGAAGCTTGGAGAGCATCATACATAAACGAATGCTCCACATGCGGGTTTCACATGCCACCAACTCCACATTCACAGGCAACTTCAGCGCCACAGCCGTTTTCAGATAGCCCTCAAAGCAAAGGCTCTAGACGCAAATATTGGTGTGAGAGCTAATTCAATCAAGGAAACACTGCATGTTGGTGAAGGGTATATTGAAGAAGGATCAGCCGAGTGGTTCTTGTGGGAGAACAACTCCATTTGGCTCACTAACTTCACACACCATCAGGCTTCCAAGCAGCTCTCAAGGAAACTCAGTTTTCACACTCTATGCTTAGTGCCCTTTGAGTGCATTATCTAAGAATGAACCTGGTAGAGCATCCCACACAAACGAATGCTCCACATGCGGGTTTCACATGCCACCAACTCCACATTCACAGGCAACTTCAGCGCCACAGCCGTTTTTAGATAGCACTCAATGCAAAGGCTCTAGACGCAAATATTGGTGTGAGAGCTAATTCAATCACGGAAACACTGCATGTTGGTGAAGGGCATATTGAAGAAGGATCAGCCGAGTGGTTCTTGTGGGAGAACAACTCCATTTGGCTCACTAACGTCACACACCATCAGGCTTCCAAGCAGCTCTCAAGGAAACTCAGTTTTCACACTCTATGCTTAGTGCCCTTTCTTTGGCTACGACTGAAATGAACCTGGTAGAGCATCCCACACAAACGAATGCTCCACATGCGGGTTTCACATGCCACCAACTCCACATTCTCAGGCAACTTCAGCGCCACAGCCGTTTTCAGATAGCCCTCAATGCAAAGGCTCTAGACGCAAATATTGGTGTGAGAGCTAATTCAATCAAGGAAACACTGCATGTTGGTGAAGGGCATATTGAAGAAGAATCGGCCGAGTGGTTCTTGTGGGAGAACAACTCCATTTGGCTCACTAACTTCACACACCATCAGGCTTCCAAGCAGCTCTCAAGGAAACTCAGTTTTCACACTCTATGCTTAGTGCCCTTTGTATGGCTACGACTGAAATGAACCTGGTAGAGCATCCCACACAAACGAATGCTCCACATGCGGGTTTCACATGCCACCAACTCCACATTCACAGGCAACTTCAGCGCCACAGCCGTTTTCAGATAGCCCTCAATGCAAAGGCTCTAGACGCAAATATTGGTGTGAGAGCTAATTCAATCAAGGAAACACTGCATGTTGGTGAAGGGCATATTGAAGAAGGATCAGCCGAGTGGTTCTTGTGGGAGAACAACTCCATTTGGCTCACTAATGTCACACACCATCAGGCTTCCAAGCAGCTCTCAAGGAAACTCAGTTTTCACACTCTATGCTTAGTGCCCTTTCTTTGGCTACGACTGAAATGAACCTGGTACAGCATCCCACACAAACGAATGCTCCACATGCGGGTTTCACATGCCACCAACTCCACATTCTCAGGCAACTTCAGCGCCACAGCCGTTTTCAGATAGCCCTCAATGCAAAGGCTCTAGACGCAAATATTGGTGTGAGAGATAATTCAATCAAGGAAACACTGCATGTTGGTGAAGGGCATATTGAAGAAGGATCAGCCGAGTGGTTCTTGTGGGAGAACAACTCCATTTGGCTCACTAACTTCACACACCATCAGGCTTCCAAGCAGCTCTCAAGGAACTCAGTTTTCACACTCTATGCTTAGTGCCCTTTGTATGGCTAGGACTGAAATGAACCTGGTAGAGCATCCCACACAAACGAATGCTCCACATGCGGGTTTCACATGCCACCAACTCCACATTCACAGGCAACTTCAGCGCCACAGCCGTATTCAGATAGCCCTCAATGCAAAGGCTCTAGACGCAAATATTGGTGTGAGAGCTAATTCAATCAAGGAAACACTGCATGTTGGTGAAGGGCATATTGAAGAAGGATCAGCCGAGTGGTTCTTGTGGGAGAACAACTCCATTTGGCTCACTAACTTCACACACCATCAGGCTTCCAAGCAGCTCTCA
Organism: Ochotona princeps; assembly: GCF_030435755.1. Taxonomy (NCBI): domain Eukaryota; kingdom Metazoa; phylum Chordata; class Mammalia; order Lagomorpha; family Ochotonidae; genus Ochotona; species Ochotona princeps. The sequence goes on along the minus strand of NW_026700461.1, from coordinate 9,713 downwards.
AGGAAACTCAGTTTTCACACTCTATGCTTACTGCACTTTGAGTGGCCAGGACTGAAATGAAGCTTGGAGAGCATCCCACATAAACGAATGCTCCACATGCGGGTTTCACATGCCACCAACTCCACATTCACAGGCAACTTCAGCGCCACAGCCGTTTTCAGATAGCCCTCAATGCAAAGGCTCTAGATGCAAATATTGGTGTGAGAGCTAATTCAATCAAGGAAACACTGCATGTTGGTGAAGGGCATATTGAAGAAGGATCAGCTGAGTGGTTCTTGTGGGAGAACAACTCCATTTGGATCACTAACTTCACACACCATCAGGCTTCCAAGCAGCTCTCAAGGAAACTCAGTTTTCACACTCTATGCTTAGTGCCCTTTGAGTGCATTATCTAGGAATGAACCTGGTAGAGCATCCCACATAAACGAATGCTCCACATGCGGGTTTCACATGCCACCAACTCCACATTCACAGGCAACTTCAGCGCCACAGCCGTTTTCAGATAGCCCTCAAAGCAAAGTCTCTAGACGCAAATATTGGTGTGAGAGCTAATTCAATCAAGGAAACACTGCATGTTGGTGAAGGGCATATTGAAGAAGCATTAGCCGAGTGGTTCTTGTGGGAGAACAACTCCATTTGGCTCACTAACGTCACACACCATCAGGCTTCCAAGCATCTCTCAAGGAAACTCAGTTTTCACACTCTATGCTTAGTGCCCTTTCTTTGGCTATGACTGAAATGAAGCTTGGAGAGCATCATACATAAACGAATGCTTCACATGCGGGTTTCACATGCCACCAACTCCACATTCTCAGGCAACTTCAGCGCCACAGCCGTATTCAGATAGCCCTCAATGCAAAGGCACTAGACGCAAATATTGGTGTGAGAGTTAATTCAATCAAGGAAACACTGCATGTTGGTGAAGGGCATATTGAAGAAGGATCAGCCGAGTGGTTCTTGTGGGAGAACAACTCCATTTGGCTCACTAACTTCACACACCATCAGGCTTCCAAGCAGCTCTCAAGGAAACTCAGTTTTCACACTCTATGCTTACTGCACTTTGAGTGCCTAGGACTGAAATGAAGCTTGGAGAGCATCCCACATAAACGAATGCTCCACATGCGGGTTTCACATGCCACCAACTCCACATTCACAGGCAACTTCAGCGCCACAGCCGTTTTCAGATAGCCCTCAATGCAAAGGCTCTAGATGCAAATATTGGTGTGAGAGCTAATTCAATCAAGGAAACACTGCATGTTGGTGAAGGGCATATTGAAGAAGGATCAGCCGAGTGGTTCTTGTGGGAGAACAACTCCATTTGGCTCACTAACTTCACACACCATCAGGCTTCCAAGCAGCTCTCAAGGAAACTCAGTTTTCACACTCTATGCTTAGTGCCCTTTGAGTGCCTAGGACTGAAATGAATTTTGGTCAGCATCCCACAAAAACGAATGCTCCACATGCGGGTTTCACATGCCACCAACTCCACATTCTCAGGCAACTTCAGCGCCACAGCCATTTTCAGATAGCCCTCAATGCAAAAGCTCTAGACGCAAATATTGGTGTGAGAGCTAATTCAATCAAGGAAACACTGCATGTTGGTGAAGGGCATATTGAAGAAGGATCAGCCCAGTGGTTCTTGTGGGAGAACAACTCCATTTGGCTCACTAACTTCACACACCATCAGGCTTCCAAGCAGCTCTCAAGGAAACTCAGTTTTCACACTCTATGCTTAGTGCTCTTTGTGTGCCTAGGACTGAAATGAAGCTTGGTCAGCATCCCACACAAACCAATGCTCCACATGCGGGTTTCACATGCCACCAACTCCACATTCACAGGCAACTTCAGCGCCACAGCCGTTTTCAGATAGCCCTCAATGCAAAGGCTCTAGACGCAAATATTGGTGTGAGAGCTAATTCAATCAAGGAAACACTGCATGTTGGTGAAGGGCATATTGAAGAAGGATCAGCCGAGTGGTTCTTGTGGGAGAACAACTCCATTTGGCTCACTAACGTCACACACCATCAGGCTTCCAAGCAGCTCTCAAGGAAACTCAGTTTTCACACTCTATGCTTAGTGCCCTTTCTTTGGCTACGACTGAAATGAACCTGGTAGAGCATCCCACACAAACGAATGCTCCACATGCGGGTTTCACATGCCACCAACTCCACATTCTCAGGCAACTTCAGCGCCACAGCCGTTTTCAGATAGCCCTCAATGCAAAGGCTCTAGACGCAAATATTGGTGTGAGAGCTAATTCAATCAAGGAAACACTGCATGTTGGTGAAGGGCATATTGAAGAAGGATCAGCCGAGTGGTTCTTGTGGGAGAACAACTCCATTTGGCTCACTAACTTCACACACCATCAGGTTTCCAAGCAGCTCTCAAGGAAACTCAGTTTAAACACTCTATGCTTAGTGCCCTTTCTTTGGCTACGACTGAAATGAACCTGGTAGAGCATCCCACACAAACGAATGCTCCACATGCGGGTTTCACATGCCACCAACTCCACATTCACAGGCAACTTCAGCGCCACAGCCGTTTTCAGATAGCCCTCAATGCAAAGGCTCTAGACGCAAATATTGGTGTGAGAGCTAATTCAATCAAGGAAACACTGCATGTTGGTGAAGGGCATATTGAAGAAGAATCGGCCGAGTGGTTCTTGTGGGAGAACAACTCCATTTGGCTCACTAACTTCACACACCATCAGGCTTCCAAGCAGCTCTCAAGGAAACTCAGTTTTCACACTCTATGCTTAGTGCCCTTTGTATGGCTACGACTGAAATGAACCTGGTAGAGCATCCCACACAAACGAATGCTCCACATGCGGGTTTCACATGCCACCAACTCCACATTCACAGGCAACTTCAGCGCCACAGCCGTTTTCAGATAGCCCTCAATGCAAAGGCTCTAGACTCAAATATTGGTGTGAGAGCTAATTCAATCAAGGAAACACTGCATGTTGGTGAAGGGCATATTGAAGAAGGATCAGCCGAGTGGTTCTTGTGGGAGAACAACTCCATTTGGCTCACTAACGTCACACACCATCAGGCTTCCAAGCAGCTCTCAAGGAAACTCAGTTTTCACACTCTATGCTTAGTACCCTTTCTTTGGCTAGGACTGAAATGAACCTGGTAGAGCATCCCACACAAACGAATGCTCCACATGCGGGTTTCACATGCCACCAACTCCACATTCACAGGCAACTTCAGCGCCACAGCCGTTTTCAGATAGCCCTCAATGCAAAGGCTCTAGACGCAAATATTGGTGTGAGAGCTAATTCAATCAAGGAAACACTGCATGTTGGTGAAGGGCATATTGAAGAAGGATCAGCCGAGTGGTTCTTGTGGGAGAACAACTCCATTTGGCTCACTAACTTCACACATTATCAGACTTCCCAGCAGCTCTCAAGGAAACTCAGTTTTCACACTCTATGCTTAGTGCTCTTTGTGTGCCTAGGACTGAAATGAACCTGGTAGAGCATCCCACACAAACGAATGCTCCACATGCGGGTTTCACATGCCACCAACTCCACATTCACAGGCAACTTCAGCGCCACAGCCGTTTTCAGATAGCCCTCAATGCAAAGGCTCTAGACGCATATATTGGTGTGAGAGCTAATTCAATCAAGGAAACACTGCATGTTGGTGAAGGGCATATTGAAGAAGGATCAGCCGAGTGGTTCTTGTGGGAGAACAACTCCATTTGGCTCACTAACTTCACACACCATCAGGCTTCCAAGCAGCTCTCAAGGAAACTCAGTTTTCACACTCTATGCTTAGTGCCCTTTCTTTGGCTACGACTGAAATGAACCTGGTAGAGCATCCCACACAAACGAATGCTCCACATGCGGGTTTCACATGCCACCAACTCCACATTCACAGGCAACTTCAGCGCCACAGCCGTTTTCAGATAGCCCTCAATGCAAAGGCTCTAGACGCAAATATTGGTGTGAGAGCTAATTCAATCACGGAAACACTGCATGTTGGTGAAGGGCATATTGAAGAAGGATCAGCCGAGTGGTTCTTGTGGGAGAACAACTCCATTTGGCTCACTAACTTCACACACCATCAGGCTTCCAAGCAGCTCTCAAGGAAACTCAGTTTTCACACTCTATGCTTAGTGCCCTTTGTATGGCTACGACTGAAATGAACCTGGTAGAGCATCCCACACAAACGAATGCTCCACATGCGGGTTTCACATGCCACCAACTCCACATTCACAGGCAACTTCAGCGCCACAGCCGTTTTCAGATAGCCCTCAATGCAAAGGCTCTAGACGCAAATATTGGTGTGAGAGCTAATTCAATCAAGGAAACACTGCATGTTGGTGAAGGGCATATTGAAGAAGGATCAGCCGAGTGGTTCTTGTGGGAGAACAACTCCATTTGGCTCACTAACGTCACACACCATCAGGCTTCCAAGCAGCTCTCAAGGAAACTCAGTTTTCACACTCTATGCTTAGTGCCCTTTCTTTGGCTACGACTGAAATGAACCTGGTAGAGCATCCCACACAAACGAATGCTCCACATGCGGGTTTCACATGCCACCAACTCCACATTCTCAGGCAACTTCAGCGAAACAGCCGTTTTCAGATAGCCCTCAATGCAAAGGCTCTAGACTCAAATATTGGTGTGAGAGCTAATTCAATCAAGGAAACACTGCATGTTGGTGAAGGGCATATTGAAGAAGGATCAGCCGAGTGGTTCTTGTGGGAGAACAACTCCATTTGGCTCACTAACGTCACACACCATCAGGCTTCCAAGCAGCTCTCAAGGAAACTCAGTTTTCACACTCTATGCTTAGTACCCTTTCTTTGGCTAGGACTGAAATGAACCTGGTAGAGCATCCCACACAAACGAATGCTCCACATGCGGGTTTCACATGCCACCAACTCCACATTCTCAGGCAACTTCAGCGAAACAGCCGTTTTCAGATAGCCCTCAATGCAAAGGCTCTAGACGCAAATATTGGTGTGAGAGCTAATTCAATCAAGGAAACACTGCATGTTGGTGAAGGGCATATTGAAGAAGAATCGGCCGAGTGGTTCTTGTGGGAGAACAACTCCATTTGGCTCACTAACTTCACACACCATCAGGCTTCCAAGCAGCTCTCAAGGAAACTCAGTTTTCACACTCTATGCTTAGTGCCCTTTGTATGGCTACGACTGAAATGAACCTGGTAGAGCATCCCACACAAACGAATGCTCCACATGCGGGTTTCACATGCCACCAACTCCACATTCACAGGCAACTTCAGCGCCACAGCCGTTTTCAGATAGCCCTCAATGCAAAGGCTCTAGACGCAAATATTGGTGTGAGAGCTAATTCAATCAAGGAAACACTGCATGTTGGTGAAGGGCATATTGAAGAAGGATCAGCCGAGTGGTTCTTGTGGGAGAACAACTCCATTTGGCTCACTAACGTCACACACCATCAGGCTTCCAAGCAGCTCTCAAGGAAACTCAGTTTTCACACTCTATGCTTAGTGCCCTTTCTTTGGCTACGACTGAAATGAACCTGGTAGAGCATCCCACACAAACGAATGCTCCACATGCGGGTTTCACATGCCACCAACTCCACATTCACAGGCAACTTCAGCGCCACAGCCGTTTTCAGATAGCCCTCAATGCAAAGGCTCTAGACGCAAATATTGGTGTGAGAGCTAATTCAATCAAGGAAACACTGCATGTTGGTGAAGGGCATATTGAAGAAGGATCAGCCGAGTGGTTCTTGTGGGAGAACAACTCCATTTGGCTCACTAACTTCACACACCATCAGGCTTCCAAGCAGCTCTCAAGGAAACTCAGTTTTCACACTCTATGCTTAGTGCCCTTTGTATGGCTAGGACTGAAATGAACCTGGTAGAGCATCCCACACAAACGAATGCTCCACATGCGGGTTTCACATGCCACCAACTCCACATTCTCAGGCAACTTCAGCGCCACAGCCGTATTCAGATAGCCCTCAATGCAAAGGCTCTAGATGCAAATATTGGTGTGAGAGCTAATTCAATCAAGGAAACACTGCATGTTGGTGAAGGGCATATTGAAGAAGGATCAGCCGAGTGGTTCTTGTGGGAGAACAACTCCATTTGGCTCACTAACTTCACACACCATCAGGCTTCCAAGCAGCTCTCAAGGAAACTCAGTTTTCACACTCTATGCTTACTGCACTTTGAGTGGCTAGGACTGAAATGAAGCTTGGAGAGCATCCCACATAAACGAATGCTCCACATGCGGGTTTCACATGCCACCAACTCCACATTCACAGGCAACTTCAGCGCCACAGCCGTTTTCAGATAGCCCTCAATGCAAAGGCTCTAGATGCAAATATTGGTGTGAGAGCTAATTCAATCAAGGAAACACTGCATGTTGGTGAAGGGCATATTGAAGAAGGATCAGCTGAGTGGTTCTTGTGGGAGAACAACTCCATCTGGATCACTAACTTCACACACCATCAGGCTTCCAAGCAGCTCTCAAGGAAACTCAGTTTTCACACTCTATGCTTAGTGCCCTTTGAGTGCATTATCTAGGAATGAACCTGGTAGAGCATCCCACATAAACGAATGCTCCACATGCGGGTTTCACATGCCACCAACTCCACATTCACAGGCAACTTCAGCGCCACAGCCGTTTTCAGATAGCCCTCAAAGCAAAGTCTCTAGACGCAAATATTGGTGTGAGAGCTAATTCAATCAAGGAAACACTGCATGTTGGTGAAGGGCATATTGAAGAAGGATCAGCCGAGTGGTTCTTGTGGGAGAACAACTCCATTTGGCTCACTAACGTCACACACCATCAGGCTTCCAAGCAGCTCTCAAGGAAACTCAGTTTTCACACTCTATGCTTAGTGCCCTTTCTTTGGCTATGACTGAAATGAAGCTTGGAGAGCATCATACATAAACGAATGCTCCACATGCGGGTTTCACATGCCACCAACTCCACATTCACAGGCAACTTCAGCGCCACAGCCGTTTTCAGATAGCCCTCAAAGCAAAGGCTCTAGACGCAAATATTGGTGTGAGAGCTAATTCAATCAAGGAAACACTGCATGTTGGTGAAGGGCATATTGAAGAAGGATCAGCCGAGTGGTTCTTGTGGGAGAACAACTCCATTTGGCTCACTAACTTCACACACCATCAGGCTTCCAAGCAGCTCTCAAGGAAACTCAGTTTTCACACTCTATGCTTAGTGCCCTTTGAGTGCATTATCTAAGAATGAACCTGGTAGAGCATCCCACACAAACGAATGCTCCACATGCGGGTTTCACATGCCACCAACTCCACATTCACAGGCAACTTCAGCGCCACAGCCGTTTTTAGATAGCACTCAATGCAAAGGCTCTAGACGCAAATATTGGTGTGAGAGCTAATTCAATCACGGAAACACTGCATGTTGGTGAAGGGCATATTGAAGAAGGATCAGCCGAGTGGTTCTTGTGGGAGAACAACTCCATTTGGCTCACTAACTTCACACACCATCAGGCTTCCAAGCAGCTCTCAAGGAAACTCAGTTTTCACACTCTATGCTTAGTGCCCTTTGAGTGCATTATCTAAGAATGAACCTGGTAGAGCATCCCACACAAACGAATGCTCCACATGCGGGTTTCACATGCCACCAACTCCACATTCACAGGCAACTTCAGCGCCACAGCCGTTTTCAGATAGCCCTCAATGCAAAGGCTCTAGACGCAAATATTGGTGTGAGAGCTAATTCAATCAAGGAAACACTGCATGTTGGTGAAGGGCATATTGAAGAAGGATCAGCCGAGTGGTTCTTGTGGGAGAACAACTCCATTTGGCTCACTAACGTCACACACCATCAGGCTTCCAAGCAGCTCTCAAGGAAACTCAGTTTTCACACTCTATGCTTAGTGCCCTTTCTTTGGCTAGGACTGAAATGAACCTGGTAGAGCATCCCACACAAACGAATGCTCCACATGCGGGTTTCACATGCCACCAACTCCACATTCACAGGCAACTTCAGCGCCACAGCCGTTTTCAGATAGCCCTCAATGCAAAGGCTCTAGACGCAAATATTGGTGTGAGAGCTAATTCAATCAAGGAAACACTGCATGTTGGTGAAGAGCATATTGAAGAAGGATCAGCCGAGTGGTTCTTGTGGGAGAACAACTCCATTTGGCTCACTAACTTCACACACCATCAGGCTTCCAAGCAGCTCTCAAGGAAACTCAGTTTTCACACTCTATGCTTAGTGCCCTTTCTTTGGCTACGACTGAAATGAACCTGGTAGAGCATCCCACACAAACGAATGCTCCACATGCGGGTTTCACATGCCACCAACTCCACATTCACAGGCAACTTCAGCGCCACAGCCGTTTTCAGATAGCCCTCAATGCAAAGGCTCTAGACGCAAATATTGGTGTGAGAGCTAATTCAATCAAGGAAACACTGCATGTTGGTGAAGGGCATATTGAAGAAGGATCAGCCGAGTGGTTCTTGTGGGAGAACAACTCCATTTGGCTCACTAACGTCACACACCATCAGGCTTCCAAGCAGCTCTCAAGGAAACTCAGTTTTCACACTCTATGCTTAGTGCCCTTTCTTTGGCTACGACTGAAATGAACCTGGTAGAGCATCCCACACAAACGAATGCTCCACATGCGGGTTTCACATGCCACCAACTCCACATTCTCAGGCAACTTCAGCGAAACAGCCGTTTTCAGATAGCCCTCAATGCAAAGGCTCTAGACGCAAATATTGGTGTGAGAGCTAATTCAATCAAGGAAACACTGCATGTTGGTGAAGGGCATATTGAAGAAGAATCGGCCGAGTGGTTCTTGTGGGAGAACAACTCCATTTGGCTCACTAACTTCACACACCATCAGGCTTCCAAGCAGCTCTCAAGGAAACTCAGTTTTCACACTCTATGCTTAGTGCCCTTTCTTTGGCTACGAATGAAATGAACCTGGTAGAGCATCCCACACAAACGAATGCTCCACATGCGGGTTTCACATGCCACCAACTCCACATTCACAGGCAACTTCAGCGCCACAGCCGTTTTCAGATAGCACTCAATGCAAAGGCTCTAGACGCAAATATTGGTGTGAGAGCTAATTCAATCAAGGAAACACTGCATGTTGGTGAAGGGCATATTGAAGAAGGATCAGCCGAGTGGTTCTTGTGGGAGAACAACTCCATTTGGCTCACTAACTTCACACACCATCAGGCTTCCAAGCAGCTCTCAAGGAAACTCAGTTTTCACACTCTATGCTTAGTGCCCTTTCTTTGGCTACGACTGAAATGAACCTGGTAGAGCATCCCACACAAACGAATGCTCCACATGCGGGTTTCACATGCCACCAACTCCACATTCACAGGCAACTTCAGCGCCACAGCCGTTTTCAGATAGCCCTCAATGCAAAGGCTCTAGACGCAAATATTGGTGTGAGAGCTAATTCAATCAAGGAAACACTGCATGTTGGTGAAGGGCATATTGAAGAAGGATCAGCCGAGTGGTTCTTGTGGGAGAACAACTCCATTTGGCTCACTAACTTCACACACCATCAGGCTTCCAAGCAGCTCTCAAGGAAACTCAGTTTTCACACTCTATGCTTAGTGCCCTTTGTATGGCTAGGACTGAAATGAACCTGGTAGAGCATCCCACACAAACGAATGCTCCACATGCGGGTTTCACATGCCACCAACTCCACATTCTCAGGCAACTTCAGCGCCACAGCCGTATTCAGATAA
>NW_026700460.1:0-48161 GCF_030435755.1 Ochotona princeps | reverse complement strand
TGATGCTCTACCAGGTTCATTCCTAGATAATGCACTCAAAGGGCACTAAGCATAGAGTGTGAAAACTGAGTTTCCTTGAGGGCTGCTTGGAAGCCTGATGGTGTGTGAAGTTAGTGAGCCAAATGGAGTTGTTCTCCCACAAGAACCACTCGCTGATTCTTCTTCAATATGCCCTTCACCAACATGCAGTGTTTCCTTGATTGAATTAGCTCTCACACCAATATTTGCGTCTAGAGCCTTTGCATTGAGGGCTATCTGAAAACGGCTGTGGCGCTGAAGTTGCCTGTGAATGTGGAGTTGGTGGCATGTGAAACCCGCATGTGGAGCATTCGTTTGTGTGGGATGCTGACCAAGCTTCATTTCAGTCCTAGGCACACAAAGAGCACTAAGCATAGAGTGTGAAAACTGAGTTTCCTTGAGAGCTGCTTGGAAGCCTGATGGTGTGTGAAGTTAGTGAGCCAAATGGAGTTGTTCTCCCACAAGAACCACTCGGCTGATCCTTCTTCAATATGCCCTTCACCAACATGCAGTGTTTCCTTGATTGAATTAGTTCTCACACCAATATTTGCGTCTAGAGCCTTTGCATTGAGGGCTATCTGAAAACGGCTGTGGCGCTGAAGTTGCCTGTGAATGTGGAGTTGGTGGCATGTGAAACCCGCATGTGGAGCATTCGTTTGTGTGGGATGCTCTGCCAGCTTCATTCCCAGATAATGCACTCAAAGGGCACTAAGCTTAGAGTGTGAAAACTGAGTTTCCTTGAGAGCTGCTTGGAAGCCTGATGGTGTGTGAAGTTAGTGAGCCAAATGGAGTTGTTCTCCCACAAGAACCACTCGGCTGATCCTTCTTCAATATGCCCTTCACCAACCTGCAGTGTTTCCTTGATTGAATTAGCTCTCACACCAATATTTGCGTCTAGAGCCTTTGCATTGAGGGCTATCTGAAAACGGCTGTGGCGCGGAAGTTGCCTGTGAATGTGGAGTTGGTGGCATGTGAAACCCGCATGTGGAGCATTCGTTTGTGTGGGATGCTCTGCCAGGTTCATTCCCAGATAATGCACTAAACGGGCACTAAGCATAGAGTGTGAAAACTGAGTTTCCTTGAGAGCTGCTTGGAAGCCTGATGGTGTGTGAAGTTAGTGAGCCAAATGAACTTGTTCTCCCACAAGAACCACTCGGCTGATCCTTCTTCAATATGCCCTTCACCAACATGCAGTGTTTCCTTGATTGAATTAGCTCTCACACCAATATTTGCATCTAGCCTTTGCATTGAGGGCTATCTGAAAACGGCTGTGGCTCTGAGGTTGCCTGAGAATGTGGAGTTGGTGGCATGTGAAACCCGCACGTGGAGCATTCGTTTGTGTGGGATGCTCTACCAGGTTCATTCCTAGATAATGCACTCAAAGGGCACTAAGCATAGAGTGTGAAAACTGAGTTTCCTTGAGAGCTGCTTGGAAGCCTGATGGTGTGTGAAGTTAGTGAGCCAAATGAACTTGTTCTCCCACAAGAACCACTCGCTGATCCTTCTTCAATATGCCCTTCACCAACATACAGTGTTTCCTTGATTGAATTAGCTCTCACACCAATATTTGCGTCTAGAGCCTTTGCATTGAGGGCTATCTGAAAACGGCTGTGGCGCTGAAGTTGCCTGTGAATGTGGAGTTGGTGGCATGTGAAACCCGCATGTGGAGCATTCGTTTGTGTGGGATGCTCTACCAGGTTCATTCCTAGATAATGTACTCAAAGGGCACTAAGCATAGAGTTTGAAAACTGAGTTTCCTTGAGAGCTGCTTGGAAGCCTGATGGTGTGTGAAGTTAGTGAGCCAAATGGAGTTGTTCTCCCACAAGAACCACTCAGCTGATCCTTCTTCAATATGCCCTTCACCAACATGCAGTGTTTCCTTGATTGAATTAGCTCTCACACCAATATTTGCGTCTAGAGCCTTTGCATTGAGGGCTATCTGAAAACGGCTGTGGCGCTGAAGTTGCCTGAGAATGTGGAGTTCGAGGCATGTGAAACCTGCATGTGGAGCATTCGTAAGTGTGGGATGCTCTACCATGTTCATTCCTAGATAATGTACTCAAAGGGCATTAAGCATAGAGTGTAAAAACTGAGTTTCCTTGAGAGCTGCTTGGAAGCCTGATGGTGTGTGAAGTTAGTGAGCCAAATGAAGTTGTTCTCCCACAAGAACCACTCGGCTGATCCTTCTTCAATATGCCCTTCACCAACATACAGTGTTTCCTTGATTGAATTAGCTCTCACACCAATATTTGAGTCTAGAGCCTTTGCATTGAGGGCTATCTGAAAACGGCTGTGGCGCTGAAGTTGCCTGTGAATGTGGAGTTGGTGGCATGTGAAACCCGCATGTGGAGCATTCGTTTGTGTGGGATGCTCTACCAGGTTCATTCCTAGATAATGTACTCAAAGGGCACTAAGCATAGAGTTTGAAAACTGAGTTTCCTTGAGAGCTGCTTGGAAGCCTGATGGTGTGTGAAGTTAGTGAGCCAAATGGAGTTGTTCTCCCACAAGAACCACTCAGCTGATCCTTCTTCAATATGCCCTTCACCAACATGCAGTGTTTCCTTGATTGAATTAGCTCTCACACCAATATTTGCGTCTAGAGCCTTTGCATTGAGGGCTATCTGAAAACGGCTGTGGCGCTGAAGTTGCCTGAGAATGTGGAGTTCGAGGCATGTGAAACCTGCATGTGGAGCATTCGTTTGTGTGGGATGCTCTACCAGGTTCATTCCTAGATAATGCACTCAAAGGGCACTAAGCATAGAGTGTTAAAACTGAGTTTCCTTGAGAGCTGCTTGGAAGCCTGATGGTGTGTGAAGTTAGTGAGCCAAATGGAGTTGTTCTCCCACAAGAACCACTCGGATGATCCTTCTTCAATATGCCCTTCACCAACATGCAGTGTTTCCTTGATTGAATTAGCTCTCACACCAATATTTGCGTCTAGAGCCTTTGCATTGAGGGCTATCTGAAAACGGCTGTGGCGCTGAAGTTGCCTGTGAATGTGGAGTTGGTGGCATGTGAAACCCGCATGTGGAGCATTCGTTTGTGTGGGATGCTGACCAAGCTTCAAATCAGTCCTAGGCTCACAAAGAGCACTAAGCATAGAGTGTGAAAACTGAGTTTCCTTGAGAGCTGCTTGGAAGCCTGATGGTGTGTATAGTTAGTGAGCCAAATGGAGTTGTTCTCCCACAAGAACCACTTGGCTGATCCTTCTTCAATATGCCCTTCACCAACATGCAGTGTTTCCTTGATTGAATTAGCTCTCACACCAATATTTGCGTCTAGAGCCTTTGCATTGAGGGCTATCTGAAAACGGCTGTGGCGCTGAAGTTGCCTGTGAATGTGGAGTTGGTGGCATGTGAAACCCGCATGTGGAGCATTCGTTTGTGTGGGATGCTCTACCATGTTCATTCCTAGATAATGTACTCAAAGGGCACTAAGCATAGAGTGTGACAACTGAGTTTCCTTGAGAGCTGCTTGGAAGCCTGATGGTGTGTGAAGTTAGTGAGCCAAATGGAGTTGTTCTCCCACAAGAACCACTCAGCTGATCCTTCTTCAATATGCCCTTCACCAACATGCAGTGTTTCCTTGATTGAATTAGCTCTCACACCAATATTTGCGTCTAGAGCCTTTGCATTGAGGGCTATCTGAAAACGGCTGTGGCGCTGAAGTTGCCTGTGAATGTGGAGTTGGTGGCATGTGAAACCCGCATGTGGAGCATTCGTTTGTGTGGGATGCTCTACCAGGTTCATTCCTAGATAATGCACTCAAAGGGCACTAAGCATAGAGTGTGAAAACTGAGTTTCCTTGAGAGCTGCTTGGAAGCCTGATGGTGTGTGAAGTTAGTGAGCCAAATGGAGTTGTTCTGCCACAAGAACCACTCGGCTGATCCTTCTTCAATATGCCCTTCACCAACATGCAGTGTTTCCTTGATTGAATTAGCTCTCACACCAATATTTGCATCTAGATCCTTTGCATTGAGGGCTATCTGAAAATGGCTGTGGTGCTGAAGTTGCCTGTGAATGTGGATTTGGTGGCATGTGAAACCCGCATGTGGAGCATTCGTTTGTGTGGGATGCTCTACCAGGTTCATTTCAGTCCTAGCCATACAAAAGGCACTAAGCTTAGAGTGTGAAAACTGAGTTTCCTTGAGAGCTGCTTGGAAGCCTGATGGTGTGTGAAGTTAGTGAGCCAAATGAACTTGTTCTCCCACAAGAACCACTCGGCTGATCCTTCTTCAATATGCCCTTCACCAACATACAGTGTTTCCTTGATTGAATTAGCTCTCACACCAATATTTGAGTCTAGAGCCTTTGCATTGAGGGCTATCTGAAAACGGCTGTGGCGCTGAAGTTGCCTGTGAATGTGGAGTTGGTGGCATGTGAAACCCGCATGTGGAGCATTCGTTTGTGTGGGATGCTCTACCAGGTTCATTCCTAGATAATGTACTCAAAGGGCACTAAGCATAGAGTTTGAAAACTGAGTTTCCTTGAGAGCTGCTTGGAAGCCTGATGGTGTGTGAAGTTAGTGAGCCAAATGGAGTTGTTCTCCCACAAGAACCACTCAGCTGATCCTTCTTCAATATGCCCTTCACCAACATGCAGTGTTTCCTTGATTGAATTAGCTCTCACACCAATATTTGCATCTAGAGCCTTTGCATTGAGGGCTATCTGAAAACGGCTGTGGCGCTGAAGTTGCCTGTGAATGTGGAGTTGGTGGCATGTGAAACCCGCATGTGGAGCATTCGTTTGTGTGGGATGCTGACCAAGCTTCAATTCAGTCCTAGGCTCACAAAGAGCACTAAGCATAGAGTGTGAAAACTGAGTTTCCTTGAGAGCTGCTTGGAAGCCTGATGGTGTGTATAGTTAGTGAGCCAAATGGAGTTGTTCTCCCACAAGAACCACTTGGCTGATCCTTCTTCAATATGCCCTTCACCAACATGCAGTGTTTCCTTGATTGAATTAGCTCTCACACCAATATTTGCGTCTAGAGCCTTTGCATTGAGGGCTATCTGAAAACGGCTGTGGCGCTGAAGTTGCCTGTGAATGTGGAGTTGGTGGCATGTGAAACCCGCATCTGGAGCATTCGTTTGTGTGGGATGCTCTACCATGTTCATTCCTAGATAATGTACTCAAAGGGCACTAAGCATAGAGTGTGACAACTGAGTTTCCTTGAGAGCTGCTTGGAAGCCTGATGGTGTGTGAAGTTAGTGAGCCAAATGGAGTTGTTCTCCCACAAGAACCACTCAGCTGATCCTTCTTCAATATGCCCTTCACCAACATGCAGTGTTTCCTTGATTGAATTAGCTCTCACACCAATATTTGCGTCTAGAGCCTTTGCATTGAGGGCTATCTGAAAACGGCTGTGGCGCTGAAGTTGCCTGTGAATGTGGAGTTGGTGGCATGTGAAACCCGCATGTGGAGCTTTCGTTTGTGTGGGATGCTCTACCAGGTTCATTCCTAGATAATGCACTCAAAGGGCACTAAGCATAGAGTGTGAAAACTGAGTTTCCTTGAGAGCTGCTTGGAAGCCTGATGGTGTGTGAAGTTAGTGAGCCAAATGGAGTTGTTCTGCCACAAGAACCACTCGGCTGATCCTTCTTCAATATGCCCTTCACCAACATGCAGTGTTTCCTTGATTGAATTAGCTCTCACACCAATATTTGCATCTAGATCCTTTGCATTGAGGGCTATCTGAAAATGGCTGTGGTGCTGAAGTTGCCTGTGAATGTGGATTTGGTGGCATGTGAAACCCGAATGTGGAGCATTCGTTTGTGTGGGATGCTCTACCAGGTTCATTTCAGTCCTAGCCATACAAAAGGCACTAAGCTTAGAGTGTGAAAACTGAGTTTCCTTGAGAGCTGCTTGGAAGCCTGATGGTGTGTGAAGTTAGTGAGCCAAATGAACTTGTTCTCCCACAAGAACCACTCGGCTGATCCTTCTTCAATATGCCCTTCACCAACATACAGTGTTTCCTTGATTGAATTAGCTCTCACACCAATATTTGAGTCTAGAGCCTTTGCATTGAGGGCTATCTGAAAACGGCTGTGGCGCTGAAGTTGCCTGTGAATGTGGAGTTGGTGGCATGTGAAACCCGCATGTGGAGCATTCGTTTGTGTGGGATGCTCTACCAGGTTCATTCCTAGATAATGTACTCAAAGGGCACTAAGCATAGAGTTTGAAAACTGAGTTTCCTTGAGAGCTGCTTGGAAGCCTGATGGTGTGTGAAGTTAGTGAGCCAAATGGAGTTGTTCTCCCACAAGAACCACTCAGCTGATCCTTCTTCAATATGCCCTTCACCAACATGCAGTGTTTCCTTGATTGAATTAGCTCTCACACCAATATTTGCGTCTAGAGCCTTTGCATTGAGGGCTATCTGAAAACGGCTGTGGCGCTGAAGTTGCCTGTGAATGTGGAGTTCGTGGCATGTGAAACCTGCATGTGGAGCATTCGTTTGTGTGGGATGCTCTACCAGGTTCATTCCTAGATAATGCACTCAAAGGGCACTAAGCATAGAGTGTAAAAACTGAGTTTCCTTGAGAGCTGCTTGGAAGCCTGATGGTGTGTGAAGTTAGTGAGCCAAATGGAGTTGTTCTCCCACAAGAACCACTCGGATGATCCTTCTTCAATATGCCCTTCACCAACATGCAGTGTTTCCTTGATTGAATTAGCTCTCACACCAATATTTGCATCTAGAGCCTTTGCATTGAGGGCTATCTGAAAACGGCTGTGGCGCTGAAGTTGCCTGTGAATGTGGAGTTGGTGGCATGTGAAACCCGCATGTGGAGCATTCGTTTGTGTGGGATGCTCTACCAGCTTCATTTCAGGCCTAGGCATAAAAATGGCACTAAGCATAGAGTGTGAAAACTGAGTTTCCTTGAGAGCTGCTTGGAAGCCTGATGGTGTGTGAAGTTAGTGAGCCAAATGGAGTTGTTCTCCCACAAGAACCACTCGGCTGATCCTTCTTCAATATGCCCTTCACCAACATGCAGTGTTTCCTTGATTGAATTAGCTCTCACACCAATATTTGCGTCTAGAGCCTTTGCATTGAAGGGTATCTGAAAACGGCTGTGGCGCTGAAGTTGGCTGTGAATGTGGAGTTGGTGGCATGTGAAACCCGCACGTGGAGCATTCGTTTGTGTGGGATGCTCTACCATGTTCATTCCTAGATAATGTACTCAAAGGGCACTAAGCATAGAGTGTGAAAACTGAGTTTCCTTGAGAGCTGCTTGGAAGCCTGATGGTGTGTGAAGTTAGTGAGCCAAATGGAGTTGTTCTCCCACAAGAACCACTCAGCTGATCCTTCTTCAATATGCCCTTCACCAACATGCAGTGTTTCCTTGATTGAATTAGCTCTCACACCAATATTTGCGTCTAGAGCCTTTGCATTGAGGGCTATCTGAAAACGGCTGTGGCGCTGAAGTTGCCTGTGAATGTGGAGTTGGTGGCATGTGAAACCCGCATGTGGAGCATTCGTTTGTGTGGGATGCTCTACCAGGTTCATTCCTAGATAATGCACTCAAAGGGCACTAAGCATAGAGTGTGAAAACTGAGTTTCCTTGAGAGCTGCTTGGAAGCCTGATGGTGTGTGAAGTTAGTGAGCCAAATGGAGTTGTTCTGCCACAAGAACCACTCGGCTGATCCTTCTTCAATATGCCCTTCACCAACATGCAGTGTTTCCTTGATTGAATTAGCTCTCACACCAATATTTGCGTCTAGAGCCTTTGCATTGAGGGCTATCTGAAAATGGCTGTGGTGCTGAAGTTGCCTGTGAATGTGGATTTGGTGGCATGTGAAACCCGCATGTGGAGCATTCGTTTGTGTGGGATGCTCTACCAGGTTCATTTCAGTCCTAGCCATACAAAAGGCACTAAGCTTAGAGTGTGAAAACTGAGTTTCCTTGAGAGCTGCTTGGAAGCCTGATGGTGTGTGAAGTTAGTGAGCCAAATGGAGTTGTTCTCCCACAAGAACCACTCGGCTGATCCTTCTTCAACATGCCCTTCACCAACATGCAGTGTTTCCTTGATTGAATTAGCTCTCACACCAATATTTGTGTCTAGAGCCTTTGCATTGAGGGCTATCTGAAAACGGCTGTGGCGCTGAAGTTGCCTGAGAATGTGGAGTTCGTGGCATGTGAAACCCGCATGTGGAGCATTCGTTTGTGTGGGATGCTCTACCAGCTTCATTTCAGGCCTAGGCATAAAAATGGCACTAAGCATATAGTGTGAAAACTGAGTTTCCTTGAGAGCTGCTTGGAAGCCTGATGGTGTGTGAAGTTAGTGAGCCAAATGGAGTTGTTCTCCCACAAGAACCACTCGGCTGATCCTTCTTCAATATGCCCTTCACCAACATGCAGTGTTTCCTTGATTGAATTAGCTCTCACACCAATATTTGCGTCTAGAGCCTTTGCATTGAGGGCTATCTGAAAACGGCTGTGGCGCTGAAGTTGCCTGAGAATGTGGAGTTGGTGGCATGTGAAACCCGCATGTGGAGCATTCGTTTGTATGGGATGCTCTACCATGTTCATTTCTAAATAATGTACTCAAACGGCATTAAGCATAGATTTTGAAAACTGAGTTTCCTTGAGAGCTGCTTGGAAGCCTGATGGTGTGTGAAGTTAGTGAGCCAAATGGAGTTGTTCTCCCACAAGAACCACTCAGCTGATCCTTCTTCAATATGCCCTTCACCAACATGCAGTGTTTCCTTGATTGAATTAGCTCTCACACCAATATTTGCGTCTAGAGCCTTTGCATTGAGGGCTATCTGAAAACGGCTGTGGCGCTGAAGTTGCCTGTGAATGTGGAGTTGGTGGCATGTGAAACCCGCATGTGGAGCATTCGTTTGTGTGGGATGCTCTACCAGATTCATTCCTAGATAATACACTCAAAGGGCACTAAGCTTAGAGTGTGAAAACTGAGTTTCCTTGAGAGCTGCTTGGAAGCCTGATGGTGTGTGAAGTTAGTGAGCCAAATGGAGTTGTTCTCCCACAAGAACCACTCGGCTGATCCTTCTTCAATATGCCCTTCACCAACATGCAGTGTTTCCTTGATTGAATTAGCTCTCACACCAATATTTGCGTCTAGAGCCTTTGCATTGAGTGCTATCTGAAAACGGCTGTGGCGCTGAAGTTGCCTGTGAATGTGGAGTTGGTGGCATGTGAAACCCGCATCTGGAGCATTCGTTTGTGTGGGATGCTCTACCAGGTTCATTCCCAGATAATGCACTAAACGGGCACTAAGCATAGAGTGTGAAAACTGAGTTTCCTTGAGAGCTGCTTGGAAGCCTGATGGTGTGTGAAGTTAGTGAGCCAAATGGAGTTGTTCTCCCACAAGCACCACTCGGCTGATCCTTCTTCAATATGCCCTTCACCAACATGCAGTGTTTCCTTGATTAAATTAGCTCTCACACCAATATTTGCGTCTAGAGCCTTTGCATTGAGGGCTATCTGAAAACGGCTGTGGCGCTGAAGTTGCCTGTGAATGTGGAGTTGGTGGCATGTGAAACCCGCATGTGGAGCATTCGTAAGTGTGGGATGCTCTACCATGTTCATTCCTAGATAATGTACTCAAAGGGCATTAAGCATAGAGTGTAAAAACTGAGTTTCCTTGAGAGCTGCTTGGAAGCCTGATGGTGTGTGAAGTTAGTGAGCCAAATGGAGTTGTTCTCCCACAAGAACCACTCGGCTGATCCTTCTTCAATATGCCCTTCACCAACATGCAGTGTTTCCTTGATTGAATTAGCTCTCACACCAATATTTGCGTCTAGAGCCTTTGCATTGAGGGCTATCTGAAAACGGCTGTGGCGCTGAAGTTGCCTGTGAATGTGGAGTTGGTGGCATGTGAAACCCGCATGTGGAGCATTCGTTTGTGTGGGATGCTCTACCAGGTTCATTCCTAGATAATGCACTCAAAGGGCACTAAGCATAGAGTGTGAAAACTGAGTTTCCTTGAGAGCTGCTTGGAAGCCTGATGGTGTGTGAAGTTAGTGAGCCAAATGGAGTTGTTCTCCCACAAGAACCACTCGGCTGATCCTTCTTCAATATGCCCTTCACCAACATGCAGTGTTTCCTTGAAGGAAATAGCTCTCACACCAATATTTGCGTCTAGAGCCTTTGCATTGAGGGCTATCTGAAAACGGCTGTGGCGCTGAAGTTGCCTGTGAATGTGGAGTTGGTGGCATGTGAAACCCGCATGTGGAGCATTCGTTTGAGTGGGATGCTCTACCAGATTCATTCCTAGATAATACACTCAAAGGGCACTAAGCTTAGAGTGTGAAAACTGAGTTTGCTTGAGAGCTGCTTGGAAGCCTGATGGTGTGTGAAGTTAGTGAGCCAAATGGAGTTGTTCTCCCACAAGAACCACTCGGCTGATCCTTCTTCAATATGCCCTTCACCAACATGCAGTGTTTCCTTGATTGAATTAGCTCTCACACCAATATTTGCGTCTAGAGCCTTTGCATTGAGTGCTATCTGAAAACGGCTGTGGCGCTGAAGTTGCCTGTGAATGTGGAGTTGGTGGCATGTGAAACCCGCATGTGGAGCATTCGTAAGTGTGGGATGCTCTACCAGGTTCATTCCTAGATAATGTACTCAAAGGGCATTAAGCATAGAGTGTAAAAACTGAGTTTCCTTGAGAGCTGCTTGGAAGCCTGATGGTGTGTGAAGTTAGTGAGCCAAATGGAGTTGTTCTCCCACAAGAACCACTCGGCTGATCCTTCTTCAATATGCCCTTCACCAACATGCAGTGTTTCCTTGATTGAATTAGCTCTCACACCAATATTTGCATCTAGAGCCTTTGCATTGAGGGCTATCTGAAAACGGCTGTGGCGCTGAAGTTGCCTGTGAATGTGGAGTTGGTGGCATGTGAAACCCGCATGTGGAGCATTCGTTTGTGTGGGATGCTCTACCAGGTTCATTCCTGGATAATGCACTCAAAGGGCACTAAGCATAGAGTGTGAAAACTGAGTTTCCTTGAAAGCTGCTTGGAAGCCTGATGGTGTGTGAAGTTAGTGAGCCAAATGGAGTTGTTCTCCCACAAGAACCACTCGGCTGATCCTTCTTCAATATGCCCGTCACCAACATGCAGTGTTTCCTTGATTGAATTAGCTCTCACACCAATATTTGCGTCTAGAGCCTTTGCATTGAGGGCTATCTGAAAACGGCTGTGGCGCTGAAGTTGCCTGTGAATGTGGAGTTGGTGGCATGTGAAACCCGCATGTGGAGCATTCGTTTGTGTGGGATGCTCTACCAGGTTCATTCCTAGATAATGCACTCAAAGGGCACTAAGCATAGAGTGTGAAAACTGAGTTTCCTTGAGAGCTGCTAGGAAGCCTGATGGTGTGTGAAGTTAGTGAGCCAAATGGAGTTGTTCTCCCACAAGAACCACTCAGCTGATCCTTCTTCAATATGCCCTTCACCAACATGCAGTGTTTCCTTGATTGAATTAGCTCTCACACCAATATTTGCGTCTAGAGCCTATGCATTGAGGGCTATCTGAAAACGGCTGTGGCGCTGAAGTTGCCTGTGAATGTGGAGTTGGTGGCATGTGAAACCCGCATGTGGAGCATTCGTTTGTGTGGGATGCTCTACCAGGTTCATTCCTAGATAATGCACTCAAAGGGCACTAAACAAAGAGTGTGAAAACTGAGTTTCCTTGAGAGCTGCTTGGAAGCCTGATGGTGTGTGAAGTTAGTGAGCCAAATGGAGTTGTTCTCCCACAAGAACCACTCGGCTGATCCTTCTTCAATATGCCCTTCACCAACATGCAGTGTTTCTTGATTTAATTAGCTCTCACACCAATATTTGCGTCTAGAGCCTTTGCATTGAGGGCTATCTGAAAACGGCTGTGGCTCTGAGGTTGCCTGTGAATGTGGAGTTGGTGGCATGTGAAACCCGCATGTGGAGCATTCGTTTGTGTGGGATGCTCTACCAGGTTCATTCCTAGATAATGCACTCAAAGGGCACTAAGCATAGAGTGTGAAAACTGAGTTTCCTTGAGAGCTGCTTGGAAGCCTGATGGTGTGTGAAGTTAGTGAGCCAAATGGAGTTGTTCTCCCACAAGAACCACTCGGCTGATCCTTCTTCAATATGCCCTTCACCAACATGCAGTGTTTCCTTGATTGAATTAGCTCTCACACCAATATTTGCGTCTAGAGCCTTTGCATTGAGGGCTATCTGAAAACGGCTGTGGCGCTGAAGTTGCCTGTGAATGTGGAGTTGGTGGCATGTGAAACCCGCATGTGGAGCATTCGTTTGTGTGGGATGCTCTGCCAGCTTCATTCCCAGATAATGCACTCAAAGGGCACTAAGCTTAGAGTGTGAAAACTGAGTTTCCTTGAGAGCTGCTTGGAAGCCTGATGGTGTGTGAAGTTAGTGAGCCAAATGGAGTTGTTCTCCCACAAGAACCACTCGGCTGATCCTTCTTCAATATGCCCTTCACCAACATGCAGTGTTTCCTTGATTGAATTAGCTCTCACACCAATATTTGCGTCTAGAGCCTTTGCATTGAGGGCTATCTGAAAACGGCTGTGGCGCGGAAGTTGCCTGTGAATGTGGAGTTGGTGGCATGTGAAACCCGCATGTGGAGCATTCGTTTGTGTGGGATGCTCTGCCAGCTTCATTCCCAGATAATGCACTAAACGGGCACTAAGCATGGAGTGTGAAAACTGAGTTTCCTTGAGAGCTGCTTGGAAGCCTGATGGTGTGTGAAGTTAGTGAGCCAAATGGAGTTGTTCTCACACAAGCACCACTCGGCTGATCCTTCTTCAATATGCCCTTCACCAACATGCATTGTTTCCTTGATTGAATTAGCTCTCACACCAATATTTGCGTCTAGAGCCTTTGCATTGAGTGCTATCTGAAAACGGCTGTGGCGCTGAAGTTGCCTGTGAATGTGGAGTTGGTGGCATGTGAAACCCGCATGTGGAGCATTCGTAAGTGTGGGATGCTCTACCATGTTCATTCCTAGATAATGTACTCAAAGGGCATTAAGCATAGAGTGTGAAAACTGAGTTTCCTTGAGAGCTGCTTGGAAGCCTGATGGTGTGTGAAGTTAGTGAGCCAAATGGAGTTGTTCTCCCACAAGAACCACTCAGCTGATCCTTCTTCAATATGCCCTTCACCAACATGCAGTGTTTCCTTGATTGAATTAGCTCTCACACCAATATTTGCGTCTAGAGCCTTTGCATTGAGGGCTATCTGAAAACGGCTGTGGCGCTGAAGTTGCCTGAGAATGTGGAGTTGGTGGCATGTGAAACCTGCATGTGGAGCATTCGTTTGTGTGGGATGCTCTACCAGGTTCATTCCTAGATAATGCACTCAAAGGGCACTAAGCATAGAGTGTAAAAACTGAGTTTCCTTGAGAGCTGCTTGGAAGCCTGATGGTGTGTGAAGTTAGTGAGCCAAATGGAGTTGTTCTCCCACAAGCACCACTCGGCTGATCCTTCTTCAATATGCCCTTCACCAACATGCAGTGTTTCCTTGATTGAATTAGCTCTCACACCAATATTTGCATCTAGAGCCTTTGCATTGAGGGCTATCTGAAAACGGCTGTGGCGCTGAAGTTGCCTGTGAATGTGGAGTTGGTGGCATGTGAAACCCGCATGTGGAGCATTCGTTTGTGTGGGATGCTGACCAAGCTTCAATTCAGTCCTAGGCTCACAAAGAGCACTAAGCATAGAGTGTGAAAACTGAGTTTCCTTGAGAGCTGCTTGGAAGCCTGATGGTGTGTGAAGTTAGTGAGCCAAATGGAGTTGTTCTCCCACAAGAACCACTCAGCTGATCCTTCTTCAATATGCCCTTCACCAACATGCAGTGTTTCCTTGATTGAATTAGCTCTCACACCAATATTTGCGTCTAGAGCCTTTGCATTGAGGGCTATCTGAAAACGGCTGTGGCGCTGAAGTTGCCTGTGAATGTGGAGTTGGTGGCATGTGAAACCCGCATGTGGAGCATTCGTTTGTGTGGGATGCTCTACCAGGTTCATTCCTAGATAATGCACTGAAAGGGCACTAAGCTTAGAGTGTGAAAACTGAGTTTCCTTGAGAGCTGCTTGGAAGCCTGATGGTGTGTGAAGTTAGTGAGCCAAATGGAGTTGTTCTCCCACAAGAACCACTCGGCTGATCCTTCTTCAATATGCCCTTCACCAACATGCAGTGTTTCCTTGATTGAATTAGCTCTCACACCAATATTTGCGTCTAGAGCCTTTGCATTGAGGGCTATCTGAAAACGTCTGTGGCGCTGAAGTTGCCTGTGAATGTGGAGTTGGTGGCATGTGAAACCCGCAAATGGAGCATTCGTTTGTGTGGGATGCTCTACCATGTTCATTCCTAGATAATGTACTCAAAGGGCACTAAGCATAGAGTGTGAAAACTGAGTTTCCTTGAGAGCTGCTTGGAAGCCTGATGGTGTGTGAAGTTAGTGAGCCAAATGGAGTTGTTCTCCCACAAGAACCACTCAGCTGATCCTTCTTCAATATGCCCTTCACCAACATGCAGTGTTTCCTTGATTGAATTAGCTCTCACACCAATATTTGCGTCTAGAGCCTTTGCATTGAGGGCTATCTGAAAACGGCTGTGGCGCTGAAGTTGCCTGTGAATGTGGAGTTGGTGGCATGTGAAACCCGCATGTGGAGCATTCGTTTGTGTGGGATGCTCTACCAGGTTCATTCCTAGATAATGCACTCAAAGGGCACTAAGCATAGAGTGTGAAAACTGAGTTTCCTTGAGAGCTGCTTGGAAGCCTGATGGTGTGTGAAGTTAGTGAGCCAAATGGAGTTGTTCTCCCACAAGAACCACTCGGCTGATCCTTCTTCAATATGCCCTTCACCAACATGCAGTGTTTCCTTGATTGAATTAGCTCTCACACCAATATTTGCATCTAGATCCTTTGCATTGAGGGCTATCTGAAAACGGCTGTGGCGCTGAAGTTGCCTGTGAATGTGGATTTGGTGGCATGTGAAACCCGCATGTGGAGCATTCGTTTGTGTGGGATGCTCTACCAGGTTCATTTCAGTCCTAGCCATACAAAAGGCACTAAGCTTAGAATGTGAAAACTGAGTTTCCTTGAGAGCTGCTTGGAAGCCTGATGGTGTGTGAAGTTAGTGAGCCAAATGGAGTTGTTCTCCCACAAGAACCACTCGGCTGATCCTTCTTCAATATGCCCTTCACCAACATGCAGTGTTTCCTTGATTGAATTAGCTCTCACACCAATATTTGCGTCTAGAGCCTTTGCATTGAGGGCTATCTGAAAACGGCTGTGGCGCTGAAGTTGCCTGAGAATGTGGAGTTGGTGGCATGTGAAACCCGCATGTGGAGCATTCGTTTGTGTGGGATGCTCTCCAAGCTTCATTTCAGTCCTAGGCATAAAAATGGCACTAAGCATATAGTGTGAAAACTGAGTTTCCTTGAGAGCTGCTTGGAAGCCTGATGGTGTGTGAAGTTAGTGAGCCAAATGGAGTTGTTCTCCCACAAGAACCACTCGGCTGATCCTTCTTCAATATGCCCTTCACCAACATGCAGTGTTTCTTGATTGAATTAGCTCTCACACCAATATTTGCGTCTAGAGCCTTTGCATTGAGGGCTATCTGAAAACGGCTGTGGCGCTGAAGTTGCCTGTGAATGTGGAGTTGGTGGCATGTGAAACCCGCATGTGGAGCATTCGTTTGTGTGGGATGCTCTACCAGGTTCATTCCTAGATAATGTACTCAAAGGGCATTAAGCATAGATTTTGAAAACTGAGTTTCCTTGAGAGCTGCTTGGAAGCCTGATGGTGTGTGAAGTTAGTGAGCCAAATTGAGTTGTTCTCCCACAAGAACCACTCAGCTGATCCTTCTTCAATATGCCCTTCACCAACATGCAGTGTTTCCTTGATTGAATTAGCTCTCACACCAATATTTGCGTCTAGAGCCTTTGCATTGAGGGCTATCTGAAAACGGCTGTGGCGCTGAAGTTGCCTGTGAATGTGGAGTTGGTGGCATGTGAAACCCGCATGTGGAGCATTCGTTTGTGTGGGATGCTCTACCAGGTTCATTCCTAGATAATGCACTCAAAGGGCACTAAACATAGAGTGTGAAAACTGAGTTTCCTTGAGAGCTGCTTGGAAGCCTGATGGTGTGTGAAGTTAGTGAGCCAAATGGAGTTGTTCTCCCACAAGAACCACTCGGCTGATCCTTCTTCAATATGCCCTTCACCAACATGCAGTGTTTCCTTGATTGAATTAGCTCTCACACCAATATTTCCATCTAGATCCTTTGCATTGAGTGCTATCTGAAAACGGCTGTGGTGCTGAAGTTGCCTGTGAATGTGGATTTGGTGGCATGTGAAACCCGCATGTGGAGCATTCGTTTGTGTGGGATGCTCTACCAGGTTCATTTCTGTCCTAGCCATACAAAAGGCACTAAGCTTAGAGTGTGAAATCTGAGTTTCCTTGAGAGCTGCTTGGAAGCCTGATGGTGTGTGAAGTTAGTGAGCCAAATGGAGTTGTTCTCCCACAAGAACCACTCGGCTGATCCTTCTTCAATATGCCCTTCACCAACATGCAGTGTTTCCTTGATTGAATTAGCTCTCACACCAATATTTGCGTCTAGAGCCTTTGCATTGAGGGCTATCTGAAAACGGCTGTGGCGCGGAAGTTGCCTGTGAATGTGGAGTTGGTGGCATGTGAAACCCGCATGTGGAGCATTCGTTTGTGTTGGATGCTCTCCAAGCTTCATTTCAGTCCTAGGCATAAAAATGGCACTAAGCATATAGTGTGAAAACTGAGTTTCCTTGAGAGCTGCTTGGAAGCCTGATGGTGTGTGAAGTTAGTGAGCCAAATGGAGTTGTTCTCCCACAAGAACCACTCGGCTGATCCTTCTTCAATATGCCCTTCACCAACATGCAGTGTTTCCTTGATTGAATTAGCTCTCACACCAATATTT
The DNA here is from genome assembly GCF_030435755.1 of Ochotona princeps. NCBI lineage: Eukaryota > Metazoa > Chordata > Mammalia > Lagomorpha > Ochotonidae > Ochotona > Ochotona princeps. Next base: position 31,231 of record NW_026700460.1, on the reverse strand, counting down.
GCGTCTAGAGCCTTTGCATTGAGGGCTATCTGAAAACGGCTGTGGCGCTGAAGTTGCCTGTGAATGTGGAGTTGGTGGCATGTGAAACCCGCATGTGGAGCATTCGTTTGTGTGGGATGCTCTACCAGGTTCATTACTAGATAATGCACTCAAAGGGCACTAAGCACAGAGTGTGAAAACTGAGTTTCCTTGAGAGCTGCTTGGAAGCCTGATGGTGTGTGAAGTTAGTGAGCCAAATGGAGTTGTTCTCCCACAAGAACCACTCGGCTGATCCTTCTTCAATATGCCCTTCACCAACATGCAGTTTTTCCTTGATTGAATTAGCTCTCACACCAATATTTGCGTCTAGAGCCTTTGCATTGAGGGCTATCTGAAAACGGCTGTGGCGCTGAAGTTGCCTGTGAATGTGGAGTTGGTGGCATGTGAAACCCGCATGTGGAGCATTCGTTTGTGTGGGGTGCTCTACCAGGTTCATTCCTAGATAATGCACTCAAACGGCACTAAGCTTAGAGTGTGAAAACTGAGTTTCCTTGAGAGCTGCTTGGAAGCCTGATGGTGTGTGAAGTTAGTGAGCCAAATGGAGTTGTTCTCCCACAAGAACCACTCGGCTGATCCTTCTTCAATATGCCCTTCACCAACATGCAGTGTTTCCTTGATTGAATTAGCTCTCACACCAATATTTGCGTCTAGAGCCTTTGCATTGAGGGCTATCTGAAAACGGCTGTGGCGCTGAAGTTGCCTGTGAATGTGGAGTTGGTGGCATGTGAAACCCGCATGTGGAGCATTCGTTTGTGTGGGATGCTCTACCAGGTTCATTCCTAGATAATGCACTCAAAGGGCACTAAACATAGAGTGTGAAAACTGAGTTTCCTTGAGAGCTGCTTGGAAGCCTGATGGTGTGTGAAGTTAGTGAGCCAAATGGAGTTGTTCTCCCACAAGAACCACTCGGCTGATCCTTCTTCAATATGCCCTTCACCAACATGCAGTGTTTCCTTGATTGAATTAGCTCTCACACCAATATTTGCATCTAGATCCTTTGCATTGAGTGCTATCTGAAAACGGCTGTGGCGCTGAAGTTGCCTGTGAATGTGGATTTGGTGGCATGTGAAACCCGCATGTGGAGCATTCGTTTGTGTGGGATGCTCTACCAGGTTCATTTCTGTCCTAGCCATACAAAAGGCACTAAGCTTAGAGTGTGAAAACTGAGTTTCCTTGAGAGCTGCTTGGAAGCCTGATGGTGTGTGAAGGTAGTGAGCCAAATGGAGTTGTTCTCCCACAAGAACCACTTGGCTGATCCTTCTTCAATATGCCCTTCACCAACATGCAGTGTTTCCTTGATTGAATTAGCTCTCACACCAATATTTGCGTCTAGAGCCTTTGCATTGAGGGCTATCTGAAAACGGCTGTGGCGCTGAAGTTGCCTGTGAATGTGGAGTTGGTGGCATGTGAAACCCGCATGTGGAGCATTCGTTTGTGTTGGATGCTCTCCAAGCTTCATTTCAGTCCTAGGCATAAAAATGGCACTAAGCATATAGTGTGAAAACTGAGTTTCCTTGAGAGCTGCTTGGAAGCCTGATGGTGTGTGAAGTTAGTGAGCCAAATGGAGTTGTTCTCCCACAAGAACCACTCGGCTGATCCTTCTTCAATATGCCCTTCACCAACATGCAGTGTTTCCTTGATTGAATTAGCTCTCACACCAATATTTGCGTCTAGAGCCTTTGCATTGAGGGCTATCTGAAAACGGCTGTGGCGCTGAAGTTGCCTGTGAATGTGGAGTTGGTGGCATGTGAAACCCGCATGTGGAGCATTCGTTTGTGTGGGATGCTCTACCAGGTTCATTCCTAGATAAGGCACTCAAAGGGCACTAAGCATAGAGTGTGAAAACTGAGTTTCCTTGAGAGCTGCTTGGAAGCCTGATGGTGTGTGAAGTTAGTGAGCCCAATGGAGTTGTTCTCCCACAAGAACCACTCGGCTGATCCTTCTTCAATATGCCCTTCACCAACATGCATTGTTTCCTTGATTGAATTAGCTCTCACACCAATATTTGCGTCTAGAGCCTTTGCATTGAGGGCTATCTGAAAACGGCTGTGGCGCTGAAGTTGCCTGTGAATGTGGAGTTGGTGGCATGTGAAACCCGCATGTGGAGCATTCGTTTGTGTGGGATGCTCTCCAAGCTTCATTTCAGTCCTAGGCATAAAAATGGCACTAAGCATATAGTGTGAAAACTGAGTTTCCTTGAGAGCTGCTTGGAAGCCTGATGGTGTGTGAAGTTAGTGAGCCAAATTGAGTTGTTCTCCCACAAGAACCACTCAGCTGATCCTTCTTCAATATGCCCTTCACCAACATGCAGTGTTTCCTTGATTGAATTAGCTCTCACACCAATATTTGCGTCTAGAGCCTTTGCATTGAGGGCTATCTGAAAACGGCTGTGGCGCTGAAGTTGCCTGTGAATGTGGAGTTGGTGGCATGTGAAACCCGCATGTGGAGCATTCGTTTGTGTGGGATGCTCTACCAGGTTCATTCCTAGATAATGCACTCAAAGGGCACTAAGCATAGAGTGTGAAAACTGAGTTTCCTTGAGAGCTGCTTGGAAGCCTGATGGTGTGTGAAGTTAGTGAGCCAAATGGAGTTGTTCTCCCACAAGAACCACTCGGCTGATCCTTCTTCAATATGCCCTTCACCAACATGCAGTGTTTCCTTGATTGAATTAGCTCTCACACCAATATTTGCATCTAGATCATTTGCATTGAGTGCTATCTGAAAACGGCTGTGGTGCTGAAGTTGCCTGTGAATGTGGATTTGGTGGCATGTGAAACCCGCATGTGGAGCATTCGTTTGTGTGGGATGCTCTACCAGGTTCATTTCTGTCCTAGCCATACAAAAGGCACTAAGCTTAGAGTGTGAAAACTGAGTTTCCTTGAGAGCTGCTTGGAAGCCTGATGGTGTGTGAAGTTAGTGAGCCAAATGGAGTTGTTCTCCCACAAGAACCACTCGGCTGATCCTTCTTCAATATGCCCTTCACCAACATGCAGTGTTTCCTTGATTGAATTAGCTCTCACACCAATATTTGCGTCTAGAGCCTTTGCATTGAGGGCTATCTGAAAACGGCTGTGGCGCTGAAGTTGCCTGTGAATGTGGAGTTGGTGGCATGTGAAACCCGCATGTGGAGCATTCGTTTGTGTTGGATGCTCTCCAAGCTTCATTTCAGTCCTAGGCATAAAAATGGCACTAAGCATATAGTGTGAAAACTGAGTTTCCTTGAGAGCTGCTTGGAAGCCTGATGGTGTGTGAAGTTAGTGAGCCAAATGGAGTTGTTCTCCCACAAGAACCACTCGGCTGATCCTTCTTCAATATGCCCTTCACCAACATGCAGTGTTTCCTTGATTGAATTAGCTCTCACACCAATATTTGCGTCTAGAGCCTTTGCATTGAGGGCTATCTGAAAACGGCTGTGGCGCTGAAGTTGCCTGTGAATGTGGAGTTGGTGGCATGTGAAACCCGCATGTGGAGCATTCGTTTGTGTGGGATGCTCTACCAGGTTCATTACTAGATAATGCACTCAAAGGGCACTAAGCTAAGAGTGTGAAAACTGAGTTTCCCTGAGAGCTGCTTGGAAGCCTGATGGTGTGTGAAGTTAGTGAGCCAAATGGAGTTGTTCTCCCACAAGAACCACTCGGCTGATCCTTCTTCAATATGCCCTTCACCAACATGCAGTTTTTCCTTGATTGAATTAGCTCTCACACCAATATTTGCGTCTAGAGCCTTTGCATTGAGGGCTATCTGAAAACGGCTGTGGCGCTGAAGTTGCCTGTGAATGTGGAGTTGGTGGCATGTGAAACCCGCATGTGGAGCATTCGTTTGTGTGGGGTGCTCTACCAGGTTCATTCCTAGATAATGCACTCAAACGGCACTAAGCTTAGAGTGTGAAAACTGAGTTTCCTTGAGAGCTGCTTGGAAGCCTGATGGTGTGTGAAGTTAGTGAGCCAAATGGAGTTGTTCTCCCACAAGAACCACTCGGCTGATCCTTCTTCAATATGCCCTTCACCAACATGCAGTGTTTCCTTGATTGAATTAGCTCTCACACCAATATTTGCGTCTAGAGCCTTTGCATTGAGGGCTATCTGAAAACGGCTGTGGCGCTGAAGTTGCCTGTGAATGTGGAGTTGGTGGCATGTGAAACCCGCATGTGGAGCATTCGTTTGTGTGGGATGCTCTACCAGGTTCATTCCTAGATAATGCACTCAAAGGGCACTAAACATAGAGTGTGAAAACTGAGTTTCCTTGAGAGCTGCTTGGAAGCCTGATGGTGTGTGAAGTTAGTGAGCCAAATGGAGTTGTTCTCCCACAAGAACCACTCGGCTGATCCTTCTTCAATATGCCCTTCACCAACATGCAGTGTTTCCTTGATTGAATTAGCTCTCACACCAATATTTGCATCTAGATCCTTTGCATTGAGTGCTATCTGAAAACGGCTGTGGTGCTGAAGTTGCCTGTGAATGTGGATTTGGTGGCTTGTGAAACCCGCATGTGGAGCATTCGTTTGTGTGGGATGCTCTACCAGGTTCATTTCTGTCCTAGCCATACAAAAGGCACTAAGCTTAGAGTGTGAAAACTGAGTTTCCTTGAGAGCTGCTTGGAAGCCTGATGGTGTGTGAAGGTAGTGAGCCAAATGGAGTTGTTCTCCCACAAGAACCACTTGGCTGATCCTTCTTCAATATGCCCTTCACCAACATGCAGTGTTTCCTTGATTGAATTAGCTCTCACACCAATATTTGCGTCTAGAGCCTTTGCATTGAGGGCTATCTGAAAACGGCTGTGGCGCTGAAGTTGCCTGTGAATGTGGAGTTGGTGGCATGTGAAACCCGCATGTGGAGCATTCGTTTGTGTTGGATGCTCTCCAAGCTTCATTTCAGTCCTAGGCATAAAAATGGCACTAAGCATATAGTGTGAAAACTGAGTTTCCTTGAGAGCTGCTTGGAAGCCTGATGGTGTGTGAAGTTAGTGAGCCAAATGGAGTTGTTCTCCCACAAGAACCACTCGGCTGATCCTTCTTCAATATGCCCTTCACCAACATGCAGTGTTTCCTTGATTGAATTAGCTCTCACACCAATATTTGCGTCTAGAGCCTTTGCATTGAGGGCTATCTGAAAACGGCTGTGGCGCTGAAGTTGCCTGTGAATGTGGAGTTGGTGGCATGTGAAACCCGCATGTGGAGCATTCGTTTGTGGGGGATGCTCTACCAGGTTCATTACTAGATAATGCACTCAAAGGGCACTAAGCTAAGAGTGTGAAAACTGAGTTTCCTTGAGAGCTGCTTGGAAGCCTGATGGTGTGTGAAGTTAGTGAGCCAAATGGAGTTGTTCTCCCACAAGAACCACTCGGCTGATCCTTCTTCAATATGCCCTTCACCAACATGCAGTGTTTCCTTGATTGAATTAGCTCTCACACCAATATTTGCGTCTAGAGCCTTTGCATTGAGGGCTATCTGAAAACGGCTGTGGTGCTGAAGTTGCCTGAGAATGTGGAGTTAGTGGCATGTGAAACTCGCATGTGGAGCATTCGTTTGTGTGGGATGCTCTACCAGCTTCATTCCCAGATAATGCACTAAACGGGCACTAAGCTTAGAGTGTGAAAACTGAGCTTCCTTGAGAGCTGCTTGGAAGCCTGATGGTGTGTGAAATTAGTGAGCCAAATGGAGTTGTTCTCCCACAAGAACCACTCGGCTGATCCTTCTTCAATATGCCCTTCACCAACATGCAGTGTTTCCTTGATGGAATTAGCTCTCACACCAATATTTGCGTCTAGAGCCTTTGCATTGAGTGCTATCTGAAAAAGGCTGTGGCGCTGAAGTTGCCTGTGAATGTGGAGTTGGTGGCATGTGAAACCCGCATGTGGAGCATTCGTTTGTGTGGGATGTTCTACCATGTTCATTCCTAGATAATGTAATCAAAGCGCATTAAGCATAGAGTGTAAAAACTGAGTTTCCTTGAGAGCTGCTTGGAAGCCTGATGGTGTGTGAAGTTAATGAGCCAAATGGAGTTGTTCTCCCACAAGAACCACTCGACTGATCCTTCTTCAATATGCCCTTCACCAACATGCAGTGTTTCCTTGATTGAATTAGCTCTCACACCAATATTTGCGTCTAGAGCCTTTGCATTGAGGGCTATCTGAAAACGGCTGTGGCGCTGAAGTTGCCTGTGAATGTGGAGTTGGTGGCATGTGAAACCCGCATGTGGAGCATTCGTAAGTGTGGGATGTTCTACCAGGTTCATTCCTAGATAATGTAATCAAAGCGCATTAAGCATAGAGTGTAAAAACTGAGTTTCCTTGAGAGCTGCTTGGAAGCCTGATGGTGTGTGAAGTTAGTGAGCCAAATGGAGTTGTTCTCCCACAAGAACCACTCGGCTGATCCTTCTTCAATATGCCCTTCACCAACATGCAGTGTTTCCTTGATTGAATTAGCTCTCACACCAATATTTGCGTCTAGAGCCTTGCATTGAGGGCTATCTGAAAACGGCTGTGGCGCTGAAGTTGCCTGTGAATGTGGAGTTGGTGGCATGTGAAACCCGCATGTGGAGCATTCGTTTGTGTGGGATGCTCTACCAGGTTCATTCCCAGATAATGCACTAAACAGGCACTAAGCATAGAGTGTGAAAACTGAGCTTCCTTTGAGCTGCTTGGAAGCCCTGATGGTGTGTGAAGTTAGTGAGCCAAATGGAGTTGTTCTCCCACAAGAACCACTCGGCTGATCCTTCTTCAATATGCCCTTCACCAACATGCAGTGTTTCCTTGATTGAATTAGCTCTCACACCAATATTTGCGTCTAGAGCCTTTGCATTGAGTGCTATCTGAAAACTGGCTGTGGCGCTGAAGTTGCCTGTGAATGTCGAGTTGGTGGCATGTGAAACCCGCATGTGGAGCATTCGTAAGTGTGGGATGTTCTACCATGTTCATTCCTAGATAATGTAATCAAAGGGCATTAAGCATAGAGTGTAAAAACTGAGTTTCCTTGAGAGCTGCTTGGAAGCCTGATGGTGTGTGAAGTTAGTGAGCCAAATGAGTTGTTCTCCCACAAGAACCACTCGGCTGATCCTTCCTCAATATGCCCTTCACCAACATGCAGTGTTTCCTTGATTGAATTAGCTCTCACACCAATATTTGCGTCTAGAGCCTTTGCATTGAGGGCTATCTGAAAACGGCTGTGGCGCTGAAGTTGCCTGTGAATGTGGAGTTGGTGGCATGTGAAACCCGCATGTGGAGCATTCGTTTGTGTGGGATGCTCTACCAGGTTCATTCCCAGATAATGCACTAAACGGGCACTAAGCATAGAGTGTGAAAACTGAGTTTCTTGAGAGCTGCTTGGAAGCCTGATGGTGTGTGAAGTTAGTGAGCCAAATGGAGTTGTTCTCCCACAAGAACCCACTCGGCTGATCCTTCTTCAATATGCCCTTCACCAACATGCAGTTTTTCCTTGATTGAATTAGCTCTCACACCAATATTTGCGTCTAGAGCCTTTGCATTGAGGGCTATCTGAAAACGGCTGTGCGGCTGAAGTTGCCTGTGAATGCGGAGTTGCTGGCATGTGAAACCCGCATGTGGAGCATTCGTTTGTGTGGGATGCTCTGCAGCTTCATTTCAGTCCTACCCATACAAAGGTCACTAAGCTAAGAGTGTGAAAACTGAGTTTCCTTGAGAGCTGCTTGGAAGCCTGATGGTGTGTGAAGTTAGTGAGCCAAATGGAGTTGTTCTCCCACAAGAACCACTCGGCTGATCCTTCTTCAATATGCCCTTCACCAACATGCAGTGTTTCCTTGATTGAATTAGCTCTCACACCAATATTTGCGTCTAGAGCCTTTGCATTGAGGGCTATCTGAAAACGGCTGTGGCGCTGAAGTTGCCTGTGAATGTGGAGTTGGTGGCATGTGAAACCCGCATGTGGAGCATTCGTTTGTGTGGGATGCTCTACCAGGTTCATTCCTAGATAATGCACTCAAAGGGCACTAAACATAGAGTGTGAAAACTGAGTTTCCTTGAGAGCTGCTTGGAAGCCTGATGGTGTGTGAAGTTAGTGAGCCAAATGGAGTTGTTCTCCCACAAGAACCACTCGGCTGATCCTTCTTCAATATGCCCTTCACCAACATGCAGTGTTTCCTTGATTGAATTAGCTCTCACAGCAATATTTGCGTCTAGAGCCTTTGCATTGAGGGCTATCTGAAAACGGCTGTGGCGCTGAAGTTGCCTGTGAATGCGGAGTTGCTGGCATGTGAAACCCGCATGTGGAGCATTCGTTTGTGTGGGATGCTCTGCCAGCTTCATTTCAGTCCTACCCATACAAAGGTCACTAAGCTAAGAGTGTGAAAACTGAGTTTCCTTGAGAGCTGCTTGGAAGCCTGATGGTGTGTGAAGTTAGTGAGCCAAATGGAGTTGTTCTCCCACAAGAACCACTTGGCTGATCCTTCTTCAATATGCCCTTCAACAACATGCATTGTTTCCTTGATTGAATTAGCTCTCACACCAATATTTGCGTCTAGAGCCTTTGCATTGAGGGCTATCTGAAAACAGCTGTGGCGCTGAAGTTGCCTGTGAATGTGGAGTTGGTGGCATGTGAAACCCGCATGTGGAGCATCCGTTTGTGTGGGATGCTGACCAAGCTTCATTTCAGTCCTAGGCACACAAAGGGCACTAAACATAGAGTGTGAAAACTGAGTTTCCTTGAGAGCTGCTTGGAAGCATGATGGTGTGTGAAGTTAGTGAGCCAAATGGAGTTGTTCTCCCACAAGAACCACTCGGCTGATCCTTCTTCAATATGCCCTTCACCAACATGCAGTGTTTCCTTGATTCAATTAGCTCTCACACCAATATTTGCGTCTAGAGCCTTTGCATTGAGGGCTATCTGAAAACGGCTGTGGCGCTGAAGTTGCCTGTGAATGTGGAGTTGGTGGCATGTGAAACCCGCATGTGGAGCATTCGTTTGTGTGGGATGCTCTACCAGGTTCATTCCTAGATAATGCACTCAAAGGGCACTAAGCATAGAGTGTGAAAACTGAGTTTCCTTGAGAGCTGCTTGGAAGCCTGATGGTGTGTGAAGTTAGTGAGCCAAATTGAGTTGTTCTCCCACAAGAACCACTCGGCTGATCCTTCTTCAATATGCCCTTCACCAACATGCAGTGTTTCCTTGATTGAATTAGCTCTCACACCAATATTTGCGTCTAGAGCCTTTGCATTGAGGGCCATCTGAAAACGGCTGTGGCGCTGAAGTTGCCTGTGAATGTGGAGTTGGTGGCATGTGAAACCCGCATGTGGAGCATCTGTTTGTGTGGGATGCTGACCAAGCTTCATTTCAGTCCTAGGCACACAAAGAGCACTAAGTATAGAGTGTGAAAACTGAGTTTCCTTGAGAGCTGCTTGGAAGCCTGATGGTGTGTGAAGTTAGTGAGCCAAATGGAGTTGTTCTCCCACAAGAACCACTCGGCTGATCCTTCTTCAATATGCCCTTCACCAACATGCAGTGTTTCCTTGATTGAATTAGCTCTCACACCAATATTTGCGTCTAGAGCCTTTGCATTGAGGGCTATCTGAAAACGGCTGTGGCGCTGAAGTTGCCTGAGAATGTGGAGTTGGTGGCATGTGAAACCCGCATGTGGAGCATTCGTTTGTGTGGGATGCTCTACCAGGTTCATTCCTAGATAATGCACTAAACGGGCACTAAGCATAGAGTGTGAAAACTGAGTTTCCTTGAGAGCTGCTTGGAAGCATGATGGTGTGTGAAGTTAGTGAGCCAAATGGAGTTGTTCTCCCACAAGAACCACTCGGCTGATCCTTCTTCAATATGCCCTTCACCAACATGCAGTGTTTCCTTGATTGAATTAGCTCTCACACCAATATTTGCGTCTAGAGCCTTTGCATTGAGGGCTATCTGAAAACGGCTGTGGCGCTGAAGTTGCCTGTGAATGTGGAGTTGGTGGCATGTGAAACCCGCATGTGGAGCATCTGTTTGTGTGGGATGCTGACCAAGCTTCATTTCAGTCCTAGGCATACAAAGAGCACTATGCATAGAGTGTGAAAACTGAGTTTCCTTGAGAGCTGCTTGGAAGCCTGATGGTGTGTGAAGTTAGTGAGCCAAATGGAGTTGTTCTCCCACAAGAACCACTCGGCTGATCCTTCTTCAATATGCCCTTCACCAACATGCAGTGTTTCCTTGATTGAATTAGCTCTCACACCAATATATGCGTCTAGAGCCTTTGCATTGAGGGCTATCTGAAAACGGCTGTGGCGCTGAAGTTGCCTGTGAATGTGGAGTTGGTGGCATGTGAAACCCGCATGTGGAGCATCTGTTTGTGTGGGATGCTGACCAAGCTTCATTTCAGTCCTAGGCACACAAAGAGCACTAAGTATAGAGTGTGAAAACTGAGTTTCCTTGAGAGCTGCATGGAAGCCTGATGGTGTGTGAAGTTAGTGAGCCAAATGGAGTTGTTCTCCCACAAGAACCACTCGGCTGATCCTTCTTCAATATGCCCTTCACCAACATGCATTGTTTCCTTGATTGAATTAGCTCTCACACCAATATTTGCGTCTAGAGCCTTTGCATTGAGTGCTATCTGAAAACAGCTGTGGCGCTGAAGTTGCCTGTGAATGTGGAGTTGGTGGCATGTGAAACCCGCATGTGGAGCATCTGTTTGTGTGGGATGCTGACCAAGATTCATTTCAGTCCTAGGCACACAGAGAGCACTAAGCATAGAGTGTGAAAACTGAGTTTCCTTGAGAGCTGCTTGGAAGCCTGATGGTGTGTGAAGTTAGTGAGCCAAATGGAGTTGTTCTCCCACAAGAACCACTCGGCTGATCCTTCTTCAACATGCCCTTCACCAACATGCAGTGTTTCCTTGATTGAATTAGCTCTCACACCAATATTTGCGTCTAGATCCTTTGCATTGAGGGCTATCTGAAAACGGCTGTGGCGCTGAAGTTGCCTGTGAATGTGGAGTTGGTGGCATGTGAAACCCGCATGTGGAGCATTCGTTTGTGTGGGATGCTCTACCAGGTTCATTCCTAGATAATGCACTAAACGGGCACTAAGCATAGAGTGTGAAAACTGAGTTTCCTTGAGAGCTGCTTGGAAGCCTGATGGTCTGTGAAGTTAGTGAGCCAAATGGAGTTGTTCTCCCACAAGAACCACTCGGCTGATCCTTCTTCAATATGCCCTTCACCAACATGCAGTGTTTCCTTGATTGAATTAGCTCTCACACCAATATTTGCGTCTATAGCCTTTGCATTGAGGGCCATCTGAAAACGGCTGTGGCGCTGAAGTTGCCTGTGAATGTGGAGTTGGTGGCATGTGAAACCCGCATGTGGAGCATTCGTTTGTGTGGGATGCTCTACCAGGTTCATTCCTAGATAATGCACTCAAAGGGCACTAAGCATAGAGTGTGAAAACTGAGTTTCCTTGAGAGCTGCTTGGAAGCCTGATGGTGTGTGAAGTTAGTGAGCCAAATGGAGTTGTTCTCCCACAAGAACCACTCGGCTGATCCTTCTTCAATATGCCCTTCACCAACATACAGTGTTTCCTTGATTGAATTAGCTCTCACACCAATATTTGCGTCTAGAGCCTTTGCATTGAGGGCTATCTGAAAACGGCTGTGGCGCTGAAGTTGCCTGTGAATGTGGAGTTGGTGGCATGTGAAACCCGCATGTGGAGCATTCGTTTGTGTGGGATGCTCTACCAGGTTCATTCCTAGATAATGCACTAAACGGGCACTAAGCTTAGAGTGTGAAAACTGAGTTTCCTTGAGAGCTGCTTGGAAGCCTGATGGTGTGTGAAGTTAGTGAGCCAAATGGAGTTGTTCTCCCACAAGAACCACTCGGCTGATCCTTCTTCAATATGCCCTTCACCAACATGCAGTGTTTCCTTGATTGAATTAGCTCTCACACCAATATTTGCGTCTAGAGCCTTTGCATTGAGTGCTATTTGAAAACGGCTGTGGCGCTGAAGTTGCCTGTGAATGTGGAGTTGGTGGCATGTGAAACCCGCAAGTGGAGCATTCGTTTGTGTGGGATGTTCTACCATGTTCATTCCTAGATAATGTAATCAAAGGGCATTAAGCATAGAGTGTAAAAACTGAGTTTCCTTGAGAGCTGCTTGGAAGCCTGATGGTGTGTGAAGTTAGTGAGCCAAATGGAGTTGTTCTCCCACAAGAACCACTCGGCTGATCCTTCTTCAATATGCCCTTCACCAACATGCAGTGTTTCCTTGATTGAATTAGCTCTCACACCAATATTTGCGTCTAGAGCCTTTGCATTGAGGGCTATCTGAAAACGGCTGTGGCGCTGAAGTTGCCTGAGAATGTGGAGTTGGTGGCATGTGAAACCCGCATGTGGAGCATTCGTTTGTGTGGGATGCTCTACCAGGTTCATTCCCAGATAATGCACTAAATGGGCAGTAAGCATAGAGTGTGAAAACTGAGTTTCCTTGAGAGCTGCTTGGAAGCCTGATGGTGTGTGAAGTTAGTGAGCCAAATGGAGTTGTTCTCCCACAAGAAATACTCGGCTGATCCTTCTTCAATATGCCCTTCACCAACATGCATTGTTTCCTTGATTGAATTAGCTCTCACACCAATATTTGCGTCTAGAGCCTTTGCATTGAGTGCTATCTGAAAACGGCTGTGGCGCTGAAGTTGCCTGTGAATGTGGAGTTGGTGGCATGTGAAACCCGCATGTGGAGCATCTGTTTGTGTGGGATGCTGACCAAGCTTCATTTCAGTCCTAGGCACACAAATAGCACTAAGCAGAGAGTGTGAAAACTGAGTTTCCTTGAGAGCTGCTTGGAAGCCTGATGGTGTGTGAAGTTAGTGAGCCAAATGGAGTTGTTCTCCCACAAGAACCACTCGGCTGATCCTTCTTCAACATGCCCTTCACCAACATGCAGTGTTTCCTTGATTGAATTAGCTCTCACACCAATATTTGCGTCTAGAGCCTTTGCATTGAGTGCTATCTGAAAACGGCTGTGGCGCTGAAGTTGCCTGTGAATGTGGAGTTGGTGGCATGTGAAACCCGCATGTGGAGCATTCGTTTGTGTGGGATGCTCTACCAGGTTCATTCCTAGATAATGCACTCAAAGGGCACTAAACATAGAGTGTGAAAACTGAGTTTCCTTGAGAGCTGCTTGGAAGCCTGATGGTGTGTGAAGTTAATGAGCCAAATGGAGTTGTTCTCCCACAAGAACCACTCGGCTGATCCTTCTTCAATATGCCCTTCACCAACATGCAGTGTTTCCTTGATTGAATTAGCTCTCACACCAATATTTGCGTCTAGAGCCTTTGCATTGAGGGCTATCTGAAAACGGCTGTGGCGCTGAAGTTGCCTGTGAATGCGGAGTTGCTGGCATGTGAAACCCGCATGTGGAGCATTCGTTTCTGTGGGATGCTCTACCAGGTTCATTTCAGTCCTACCCATACAAAGGGCACTAAGCTAAGAGTGTGAAAACTGAGTTTCCTTGAGAGCTGCTTGGAAGCCTGATGGTGTGTGAAGTTAGTGAGCCAAATGGAGTTGTTCTCCCACAAGAACCACTTGGCTGATCCTTCTTCAATATGCCCTTCACCAACATGCAGTGTTTCCTTGATTGAATTAGCTCTCACACCAATATTTGCGTCTAGAGCCTTTGCATTGAGGGCTATCTGAAAACGGCTGTTTCGCTGAAGTTGCCTGTGAATGTGGAGTTGGTGGCATGTGAAACCCGCATGTGGAGCATCCGTTTGTGTGGGATGCTGACCAAGCTTCATTTCAGTTCTAGGCACACAAAGAGCATTAAGCATAGAGTGTGAAAACTGAGTTTCCTTGAGAGCTGCTTGGAAGCCTGATGATGTGTGAAGTTAGTGAGCCAAATGGAGTTGTTCTCCCACAAGAACCACTCGGCTGATCCTTCTTCAATATGCCCTTCACCAACATGCAGTGTTTCCTTGATTGAATTAGCTCTCACACCAATATTTGCGTCTAGAGCCTTTGCATTGAGGGCTATCTGAAAACGGCTGTGGCGCTGAAGTTGCCTGAGAATGTGGAGTTGGTGGCATGTGAAACCCGCATGTGGAGCATTCGTTTGTGTGGGATGCTCTACCAGGTTCATTCCTAGATAATGCACTAAACGGGCACTAAGCATAGAGTGTGAAAACTGAGTTTCCTTGAGAGCTGCTTGGAAGCCTGATGGTGTGTGAAGTTAGTGAGCCAAATGGAGTTGTTCTCCCACAAGAACCACTCGGCTGATCCTTCTTCAATATGCCCTTCACCAACATGCAGTGTTTCCTTGATTGAATTAGCTCTCACACCAATATTTGCGTCTAGAGCCTTTGCATTGAGTGCTATTTGAAAACGGCTGTGGCGCTGAAGTTGCCTGTGAATGTGGAGTTGGTGGCATGTGAAACCCGCATGTGGAGCATTCGTTTGTGTGGGATGTTCTACCATGTTCATTCCTAGATAATGTAATCAAAGGGCATTAAGCATAGAGTGTAAAAACTGAGTTTCCTTGAGAGCTGCTTGGAAGCCTGATGGTGTGTGAAGTTAGTGAGCCAAATGAAGTTGTTCTCCCACAAGAACCACTCGGCTGATCCTTCTTCAATATGCCCTTCACCAACATGCAGTGTTTCCTTGATTGAATTAGCTCTCACACCAATATTTGCGTCTAGAGCCTTTGCATTGAGGGCTATCTGAAAACGGCTGTGGCGCTGAAGTTGCCTGTGAATGTGGAGTTGGTGGCATGTGAAACCCGCATGTGGAGCATTCGTTTGTGTGGGATGCTCTACCAGGTTCATTCCCAGATAATGCACTAAATGGGCACTAAGCATAGAGTGTGAAAACTGAGTTTCCTTGAGAGCTGCTTGGAAGCCTGATGGTGTGTGACGTTAGTCAGCCAAATGGAGTTGTTCTCCCACAAGAACCACTCGGCTGATCCTTCTTCAATATGCCCTTCACCAACATGCATTGTCTCCTTGATTGAATTAGCTCTCACACCAATATTTGCGTCTAGAGCCTTTGCATTGAGTGCTATCTGAAAACGGCTGTGGCGCTGAAGTTGCCTGTGAATGTGGAGTTGGTGGCATGTGAAACCCGCATGTGGAGCATCTGTTTGTGTGGGATGCTGACCAAGCTTCATTTCAGTCCTAGGCACACAAAGAGCACTAAGTATAGAGTGTGAAAACTGAGTTTCCTTGAGAGCTGCGTGGAAGCCTGATGGTGTGTGAAGTTAGTGAGCCAAATGGAGTTGTTCTCCCACAAGAACCACTCGGCTGATCCTTCTTCAATATGCCCTTCACCAACATGCAGTGTTTCCTTGATTGAATTAGCTCTCACACCAATATTTGCGTCTAGAGCCTTTGCATTGAGGGCTATCTGAAAACGGCTGTGGCGCTGAAGTTGCCTGAGAATGTGGAGTTGGTGGCATGTGAAACCCGCATGTGGAGCATTCGTTTGTGTGGGATGCTCTACCAGGTTCATTCCTAGATAATGCACTAAACGGGCACTAAGCATAGAGTGTGAAAACTGAGTTTCCTTGAGAGCTGCTTGGAAGCCTGATGGTGTGTGAAGTTAGTGAGCCAAATGGAGTTGTTCTCCCACAAGAACCACTCGGCTGATCCTTCTTCAATATGCCCTTCACCAACATGCAGTGTTTCCTTGATTGAATTAGCTCTCACACCAATATTTGCGTCTAGAGCCTTTGCATTGAGTGCTATTTGAAAACGGCTGTGGCGCTGAAGTTGCCTGTGAATGTGGAGTTGGTGGCATGTGAAACCCGCAAGTGGAGCATTCGTTTGTGTGGGATGCTCTACCAGGTTCATTCCTAGATAATGTAATCAAAGGGCATTAAGCATAGAGTGTAAAAACTGAGTTTCCTTGAGAGCTGCTTGGAAGCCTGATGGTGTGTGAAGTTAGTGAGCCAAATGGAGTTGTTCTCCCACAAGAACCACTCGGCTGATCCTTCTTCAATATGCCCTTCACCAACATGCAGTGTTTCCTTGATTGAATTAGCTCTCACACCAATATTTGCGTCTAGAGCCTTTGCATTGAGGGCTATCTGAAAACGGCTGTGGCGCTGAAGTTGCCTGTGAATGTGGAGTTGGTGGCATGTGAAACCCGCATGTGGAGCATTCGTTTGTGTGGGATGCTCTACCAGGTTCATTCCCAGATAATGCACTCAAAGGGCACTAAGCATAGAGTGTGAAAACTGAGTTTCCTTGAGAGCTGCTTGGAAGCCTGATGGTGTGTGAAGTTAGTGAGCCAAATGGAGTTGTTCTCCCACAAGAACCACTCGGCTTATCCTTCTTCAATATGCCCTTCACCAACATGCAGTGTTTCCTTGATTGAATTAGCTCTCACACCAATATTTGCGTCTAGAGCCTTTGCATTGAGGGCTATCTGAAAACGGCTGTGGCGCTGAAGTTGCCTGTGAATGTGGAGTTGGTGGCATGTGAAACCCGCATGTGGAGCATTCGTTTGTGTGGGATGCTCTACCAGGTTCATTCCTAGATAATGCACTCAAAGGGCACTAAGCATAGAGTGTGAAAACTGAGTTTCCTTGAGAGCTGCTTGGAAGCCTGATGGTGTGTGAAGTTAGTGAGCCAAATGGAGTTGTTCTCCCACAAGAACCACTCGGCTGATCCTTCTTCAATATGCCCTTCACCAACATGCAGTGTTTCCTTGATTGAATTAGCTCTCACACCAATATTTGCGTCTAGAGCCTTTGCATTGAGGGCTATCTGAAAACGGCTGTTTCGCTGAAGTTGCCTGTGAATGTGGAGTTGGTGGCATGTGAAACCCGCATGTGGAGCATTCGTTTGTGTGGGATGCTCTACCAGGTTCATTCCTAATAATGCACTCAAAGAGCACTAAGCATAGAGTGTGAAAACTGAGTTTCCTTGAGGGCTGCTTGGAAGCCTGATGGTGTGTGAAGTTAGTGAGCCAAATGGAGTTGTTCTCCCACAAGAACCACTCGGCTGATCTTTCTTCAATATGCCCTTCACCAACATGCAGTGTTTCCTTGATTGAATTAGCTCTCACACCAATATTTGCGTCTAGAGCCTTTGCATTGAGGGCTATCTGAAAACGGCTGTGGCGCTGAAGTTGCCTGAGAATGTGGAGTTGGTGGCATGTGAAACCCGCATGTGGAGCATTCGTTTGTGTGGGATGCTCTACCAGGTTCATTCCTAGATAATGCACTCAAAGGGCACTAAGCATAGAGTGTGAAAACTGAGCTTCCTTGAGAGCTGCTTGGAAGCCTGATGGTGTGTGAAGTTAGTGAGCCAAATGGAGTTGTTCTCCCACAAGAACCACTCGGCTGATCCTTCTTCAATATGCCCTTCACCAACATGCAGTGTTTCCTTGATTGAATTAGCTCTCACACCAATATTTGCGTCTAGAGCCTTTGCATTGAGTGCTATCTGAAAACGGCTGTGGCGCTGAAGTTGCCTGTGAATGTGGAGTTGGTGGCATGTGAAACCCGCAAGTGGAGCATTCGTTTGTGTGGGATGTTCTACCATGTTCATTCCTAGATAATGTAATCAAAGGGCATTAAGCATAGAGTGTAAAACTGAGTTTCCTTGAGAGCTGCTTGGAAGCCTGATGGTGTGTGAAGTTAGTGAGCCAAATGGAGTTGTTCTCCCACAAGAACCACTCGGCTGATCCTTCTTCAATATGCCCTTCACCAACATGCAGTGTTTCCTTGATTGAATTAGCTCTCACACCAATATTTGCGTCTAGAGCCTTTGCATTGAGGGCTATCTGAAAACGGCTGTGGCGCTGAAGTTGCCTGTGAATGTGGAGTTGGTGTCATGTGAAACCCGCATGTGGAGCATTCGTTTGTGTGGGATGCTCTACCAGGTTCATTCCCAGATAATGCACTAAATGGGCACTAAGCATAGAGTGTGAAAACTGAGTTTCCTTGAGAGCTGCTTGGAAGCCTGATGGTGTGTGAAGTTAGTGAGCCAAATGGAGTTGTTCTCCCACAAGAACCACTCGGCTGATCCTTCTTCAATATGCCCTTCACCAACATGCATTGTTTCCTTGATTGAATTAGCTCTCACACCAATATTTGCGTCTAGAGCCTTTGCATTGAGTGCTATCTGAAAACGGCTGTGGCGCTGAAGTTGCCTGTGAATGTGGAGTTGGTGGCATGTGAAACCCGCATGTGGAGAATTCGTTTGTGTGGGATGCTCTACCAGGTTCATTTCAGTCCTAGCCATACAAAGGGCACTAAACATAGAGTGTGAAAACTGAGTTTCCTTGAGGGCTGCTTGGAAGCCTGATGGTGTGTGAAGTTAGTGAGCCAAATGGAGTTGTTCTCCCACAAGAACCACTCGGCTGATCCTTCTTCAACATGCCCTTCACCAACATGCAGTGTTTCCTTGATTGAATTAGCTCTCACACCAATATTTGCGTCTAGAGCCTTTGCATTGAGGGCTATCTGAAAACGGCTGTGGCGCTGAAGTTGCCTGTGAATGTGGAGTTGGTGGCATGTGAAACCCGCATGTGGAGCATTCGTTTCTGTGGGATGCTCTACCAGGTTCATTCCTAGATAATGCACTCAAAGGGCACTAAGCATAGAGTGTGAAAACTGAGTTTCCTTGAGAGCTGCTTAGAAGCCTGATGGTGTGTGAAGTTAGTGAGCCAAATGGAGTTGTTCTCCCACAAGAACCACTCGGGTGATCCTTCTTCAATATGCCCTTCACCAACATGCAGTGTTTCCTTGATTGAATTAGCTCTCACACCAATATTTGCGTCTAGAGCCTTTGCATTGAGGGGCATCTGAAAACGGCTGTGGCGCTGAAGTTGCCTGTGAATGTGGAGTTGGTGGCATGTGAAACCCGCATGTGGAGCATTCGTTTGTGTGGGATGCTCTACCAGGTTCATTCCTAGATAATGCACTCAAAGGGCACTAAGCATAGAGTGTGAAAACTGAGTTTCCTTGAGAGCTGCTTGGAAGCCTGATGGTGTGTGAAGTTAGTGAGCCAAATGGAGTTGTTCTCCCACAAGAACCACTCGGCTGATCCTTCTTCAATATGCCCTTCACCAACATGCAGTGTTTCCTTGATTGAATTAGCTCTCACACCAATATTTGCGTCTAGAGCCTTTGCATTGAGGGCTATCTGAAAACGGCTGTGGCGCTGAAGTTGCCTGTGAATGTGGAGTTGGTGGCATGTGAAACCCGCATGTGGAGCATTCGTTTGTGTGGGATGCTCTACCAGGTTCATTCCTAATAATGCACTCAAAGAGCACTAAGCATAGAGTGTGAAAACTGAGTTTCCTTGAGAGCTGCTTGGAAGCCTGATGGTGTGTGAAGTTAGTGAGCCAAATGGAGTTGTTCTCCCACAAGAACCACTCGGCTGATCCTTCTTCAATATGCCCTTCACCAACATGCAGTGTTTCCTTGATTGAATTAGCTCTCACACCAATATTTGCGTCTAGAGCCTTTGCATTGAGGGCTATCTGAAAACGGCTGTGGCGCTGAAGTTGCCTGTGAATGTGGAGTTGGTGGCATGTGAAACCCGCATGTGGAGAATTCGTTTGTGTGGGATGCTCTACCACGTTCATTTCAGTCCTAGGCACACAAAGAGCACTAAGCATAGAGTGTGAAAACTGAGTTTCCTTGAGAGCTGCTTGGAAGCCTGATGGTGTGTGAAGTTAGTGAGCCAAATGGAGTTGTTCTCCCACAAGAACCACTCGGCTGATCCTTCTTCAACATGCCCTTCACCAACATGCAGTGTTTCCTTGATTGAATTAGCTCTCACACCAATATTTGCGTCTAGAGCCTTTGCATTGAGGGCTATCTGAAAACGGCTGTGGCGCTGAAGTTGCCTGTGAATGTGGAGTTGGTGGCATGTGAAACCCGCATGTGGAGCATTCGTTTGTGTGGGATGCTCTACCAGGTTCATTCCTAGATAATGCACTCAAAGGGCACTAAGCATAGAGTGTGAAAACTGACTTTCCTTGAGAGCTGCTTAGAAGCCTGATGGTGTGTGAAGTTAGTGAGCCAAATGGAGTTGTTCTCCCACAAGAACCACTCGGCTGATCCTTCTTCAATATGCCCTTCACCAACATGCAGTGTTTCCTTGATTGAATTAGCTCTCACACCAATATTTGCGTCTAGAGCCTTTGCAATGAGGGCCATCTGAAAACGGCTGTGGCGCTGAAGTTGCCTGTGAATGTGGAGTTGGTGGCATGTGAAACCCGCATGTGGAGCATTCGTTTGTGTGGGATGCTCTACCAGGTTCATTCCTAGATAATGCACTCAAAGGGCACTAAGCATAGAGTGTGAAAACTGAGTTTCCTTGAGAGCTGCTTGGAAGCCTGATGGTGTGTGAAGTTAGTGAGCCAAATGGAGTTGTTCTCCCACAAGAACCACTCGGCTGATCCTTCTTCAATATGCCCTTCACCAACATGCAGTGTTTCCTTGATTGAATTAGCTCTCACACCAATATTTGCGTCTAGAGCCTTTGCATTGAGGGCCATCTGAAAACGGCTGTGGCGCTGAAGTTGCCTGTGAATGTGGAGTTGGTGGCATGTGAAACCCGCATGTGGAGCATCTGTTTGTGTGGGATGCTGACCAAGCTTCATTTCAGTCCTAGGCACACAAAGAGCACTAAGCATAGAGTGTGAAAACTGAGTTTCCTTGAGAGCTGCTTGGAAGCCTGATGGTGTGTGAAGTTAGTGAGCCAAATGGAGTTGTTCTCCCACAAGAACCACTCGGCTGATCCTTCTTCAACATGCCCTTCACCAACATGCAGTGTTTCCTTGATTGAATTAGCTCTCACACCAATATTTGCGTCTAGAGCCTTTGCATTGAGGGCTATCTGAAAACGGCTGTGGCGCTGAAGTTGCCTGTGAATGTGGAGTTGGTGGCATGTGAAACCCGCATGTGGAGCATTCGTTTGTGTGGGATGCTCTACCAGGTTCATTCCCAATAATGCACTCAAAGTGCACTAAGCATAGAGTGTGAAAACTGAGTTTCCTTGAGAGCTGCTTGGAAGCCTGATGGTGTGTGAAGTTAGTGAGCCAAATGGAGTTGTTCTCCCACAAGAACCACTCTGCTGATCCTTCTTCAATATGCCCTTCACCAACATGCAGTGTTTCCTTGATTGAATTAGCTCTCACACCAATATTTGCGTCTAGAGCCTTTGCATTGAGGGCTATCTGAAAACGGCTGTGGCGCTGAAGTTGCCTGTGAATGTGGAGTTGGTGGCATGTGAAACCCGCATGTGGAGCATTCGTTTGTGTGGGATGCTCTACCAGGTTCATTCCTAGATAATGCACTCAAAGGGCACTAAGCATAGAGTGTGAAAACTGAGCTTCCTTGAGAGCTGCTTGGAAGCCTGATTGTGTGTGAAGTTAGTGAGCCAAATGGAGTTGTTCTCCCACAAGAACCACTCGGCTGATCCTTCTTCAATATGCCCTTCACCAACATGCAGTGTTTCCTTGATTGAATTAGCTCTCACACCAATATTTGCGTCTAGAGCCTTTGCATTGAGTGCTATCTGAAAACGGCTGTGGCGCTGAAGTTGCCTGTGAATGTGGAGTTGGTGGCATCTGAAACCCGCAAGTGGAGCATTCGTTTGTGTGGGATGTTCTACCATGTTCATTCCTAGATAATGTAATCAAAGGGCATTAAGCATAGAGTGTAAAAACTGAGTTTCCTTGAGAGCTGCTTGGAAGCCTGATGGTGTGTGAAGTTAGTGAGCCAAATGGAGTTGTTCTCCCACAAGAACCACTCGGCTGATCCTTCTTCAATATGCCCTTCACCAACATGCAGTGTTCCCTTGATTGAATTAGCTCTCACACCAATATTTGCGTCTAGAGCCTTTGCATTGAGGGCTATCTGAAAACGGCTGTGGCGCTGAAGTTGCCTGTGAATGTGGAGTTGGTGGCATGTGAAACCCGCATGTGGAGCATTCGTTTGTGTGGGATGCTCTACCAGGTTCATTCCTAGATAATGCACTCAAAGGGCACTAAGCATAGAGTGTGAAAACTGAGTTTCCTTGAGAGCTGCTTGGAAGCCTGATGGTGTGTGAAGTTAGTGAGCCAAATGGAGTTGTTCTCCCACAAGAACCACTCGGCTGATCCTTCTTCAATATGCCCTTCACCAACATGCAGTGTTTCCTTGATTGAATTAGCTCTCACACCAATATTTGCGTCTAGAGCCTTTGCATTGAGGGCTATCTGAAAGCGGCTGTGGCGCTGAAGTTGCCTGTGAATGTGGAGTTGGTGGCATGTGAAACCCGCATGTGGAGCATTCGTTTGTGTGGGATGCTCTACCAGGTTCATTCCTAGATAATGCACTCAAAGGGCACTAAACATAGAGTGTGAAAACTGAGTTTCCTTGGGAGCTGCTTGGAAGCCTGATGGTGTGTGAAGTTAGTGAGCCAAATGGAGTTGTTCTCCCACAAGAACCACTCGGCTGGTCCTTCTTCAATATGCCCTTCACCAACATGCAGTGTTTCCTTGATTGAATTAGCTCTCACACAAATATTTGCGTCTAGAGCCTTTGCATTGAGGGACATCTGAAAACGGCTGTGGCGCTGAAGTTGCCTGTGAATGTGGAGTTGGTGGCATGTGAAACCCGCATGTGGACCATTCGTTTGTGTGGGATGCTCTACCAGGTTCATTCCTAGATAATGCACTCAAAGGGCACTAAACATAGAGTGTGAAAACTGAGTTTCCTTGAGAGCTGCTTGGAAGCCTGATGGTGTGTGAAGTTAGTGAGCCAAATGGAGTTGTTCTCCCACAAGAACCACTCGGCTGATCCTTCTTCAATATGCCCTTCACCAACATGCAGTGTTTCCTTGATTGAATTACCTCTCACACCAATATTTGCGTCTAGAGCCTTTGCATTGAGGGCTATCTGAAAACGGCTGTGGCGCTGAAGTTGCCTGTGAATGTGGAGTTGGTGGCATGTGAAACCCGCATGTGGAGCATTCGTTTGTGTGGGATGCTCTACCAGGTTCATTCCTAGATAATGCACTCAAAGGGCACTAAACATAGAGTGTGAAAACTGAGTTTCCTTGAGAGCTGCTTGGAAGCCTGATGGTGTGTGAAGTTAGTGAGCCAAATGGAGTTGTTCTCCAACAAGAACCACTCGGCTGATCCTTCTTCAATATGCCCTTCACCAACATGCAGTGTTTCCTTGATTGAATTAGCTCTCACACCAATATTTGCGTCTAGAGCCTTTGCATTGAGGGGCATCTGAAAATGGCTGTGGCGCTGAAGTTGCCTGTGAATGTGGAGTTGGTGGCATGTGAAACCCGCATGTGGAGCATTCGTTTGTGTGGGATGCTCTACCAGGTTCATTCCAAGATAATGCACTAAACGGGCACTAAGCATAGAGTGTGAAAACTGAGTTTCCTTGAGAGCTGCTTGGAAGCCTGATGGTGTGTGAAGTTAGTGAGCCAAATGGAGTTGTTCTCCCACAAGAACCACTCGGCTGATCCTTCTTCAATATGCCCTTCACCAACATGCAGTGTTTCCTTGATTGAATTAGCTCTCACACCAATATTTGCGTCTAGAGCCTTTGCATTGAGGGCTATCTGAAAACGGCTGTGGCGCTGAAGTTGCCTGTGAATGTGGAGTTGGTGGCATGTGAAACCCGCATGTGGAGCATCTGTTTGTGTGGGATGCTGACCAAGCTTCATTTCAGTCCTAGGCACACAAAGAGCACTAAGCATAGAGTGTGAAAACTGAGTTTCCTTGAGAGCTGCTTGGAAGCCTGATGGTGTGTGAAGTTAGTAAGCCAAATGGAGTTGTTCTCCACAAGAACCACTCGGCTGATCCTTCTTCAATATGCCCTTCACCAACATGCAGTGTTTCCTTGATTGAATTAGCTCTCACACCAATATTTGAGTCTAGAGCCTTTGCATTGAGGGCTATCTGAAAATGGCTGTGGCGCTGAAGTTGCCTGTGAATGTGGAGTTGGTGGCATGTGAAACCCGCATGTGGAGCATTCGTTTGTGTGGGATGCTCTACCAGGTTCACTCCTAGATAATGCACTCAAAGGGCACTAAGCATAGAGTGTGAAAACTGAGCTTCCTTGAGAGCTGCTTGGAAGCCTGATGGTGTGTGAAGTTAGTGAGCCAAATGGAGTTGTTCTCCCACAAGAACCACTCGGCTGATCCTTCTTCAATATGCCCTTCACCAACATGCAGTGTTTCCTTGATTGAATTAGCTCTCACACCAATATTTGCGTCTAGAGCCTTTGCATTGAGTGCTATCTGAAAACGGCTGTGGCGCTGAAGTTGCCTGTGAATGTGGAGTTGGTGGCATCTGAAACCCGCAAGTGGAGCATTCGTTTGTGTGGGATGTTCTACCATGTTCATTCCTAGATAATGTAATCAAAGGGCATTAAGCATAGAGTGTAAAAACTGAGTTTCCTTGAGAGCTTGCTTGGAAGCCTGATGGTGTGTGAAGTTAGTGAGCCAAATGGAGTTGTTCTCCCACAAGAACCACTCGGCTGATCCTTCTTCAACATGCCCTTCACCAACATGCAGTGTTCCCTTGATTGAATTAGCTCTCACACCAATATTTGCGTCTAGAGCCTTTGCATTGAGGGCTATCTGAAAACGGCTGTGGCGCTGAAGTTGCCTGTGAATGTGGAGTTGGTGGCATGTGAAACCCGCATGTGGAGCATTCGTTTGTGTGGGATGCTCTACCAGGTACATTCCCAGATAATGCACTAAATGGGCACTAAGCTTAGAGTGTGAAAACTGAGTTTCCTTGAGAGCTGCTTGGAAGCCTGATGGTGTGTGAAGTTAGTGAGCCAAATGGAGTTGTTCTCCCACAAGAACCACTTGGCTAATCCTTCTTCAATATGCCCTTCACCAACATGCAGTGTTTCCTTGATTGAATTAGCTCTCACACCAATATTTGCGTCTAGAGCCTTTGCATTGAGGGCTATCTGAAAACGGCTGTGGCGCTGAAGTTGCCTGTGAATGTGGAGTTGGTGGCATGTGAAACCCGCATGTGGAGCATTCGTTTGTGTGGGATGCTCTACCAGGTTCATTCCTAGATAATGCACTCAAAGGGCACTAAACATAGAGTGTGAAAACTGAGTTTCCTTGGGAGCTGCTTGGAAGCCTGATGGTGTGTGAAGTTAGTGAGCCAAATGGAGTTGTTCTCCCACAAGAACCACTAGGCTGGTCCTTCTTCAATATGCCCTTCACCAACATGCAGTGTTTCCTTGATTGAATTAGCTCTCACACAAATATTTGCGTCTAGAGCCTTTGCATTGAGGGGCATCTGAAAACGGCTGTGGCGCTGAAGTTGCCTGTGAATGTGGAGTTGGTGGCATGTGAAACCCGCATGTGGACCATTCGTTTGTGTGGGATGCTCTACCAGGTTCATTCCTAGATAATGCACTCAAAGGGCACTAAACATAGAGTGTGAAAACTGAGTTTCCTTGAGAGCTGCTTGGAAGCCTGATGGTGTGTGAAGTTAGTGAGCCAAATGGAGTTGTTCTCCCACAAGAACCACTCGGCTGATCCTTCTTCAATATGCCCTTCACCAACATGCAGTGTTTCCTTGATTGAATTAGCTCTCACACCAATATTTGCGTCTAGAGCCTTTGCATTGAGGGCTATCTGAAAACGGCTGTGGCGCTGAAGTTGCCTGTGAATGTGGAGTTGGTGGCATGTGAAACCCGCATGTGGAGCATTCGTTTGTGTGGGATGCTCTACCAGGTTCATTCCTAATAATGCACTCAAAGGGCACTAAGCATAGAGTGTGAAAACTGAGTTTCCTTGAGAGCTGCTTGGAAGCCTGATGGTGTGTGAAGTTAGTGAGCCAAATGGAGTTGTTCTCCCCACAAGAACCACTCGGCTGATCCTTCTTCAATATGCCCTTCACCAACATGCAGTGTTTCCTTGATTGAATTAGCTCTCACACCAATATTTGCGTCTAGAGCCTTTGCATTGAGGGCTATCTGAAAACGGCTGTGGCGCTGAAGTTGCCTGTGAATGTGGAGTTGGTGGCATGTGAAACCCGCATGTGGAGCATTCGTTTGTGTGGGATGCTCTACCAGGTTCATTCCTAGATAATGCACTCAAAGGGCACTAAACATAGAGTGTGAAAACTGAGTTTCCTTGAGAGCTGCTTGGAAGCCTGATGGTGTGTGAAGTTAGTGAGCCAAATGGAGTTGTTCTCCAACAAGAACCACTCGGCTGATCCTTCTTCAATATGCCCTTCACCAACATGCAGTGTTTCCTTGATTGAATTAGCTCTCACACCAATATTTGCGTCTAGAGCCTTTGCATTGAGGGGCATCTGAAAATGGCTGTGGCGCTGAAGTTGCCTGTGAATGTGGAGTTGGTGGCATGTGAAACCCGCATGTGGAGCATTCGTTTGTGTGGGATGCTCTACCAGGTTCATTCCAAGATAATGCACTAAACGGGCACTAAGCATAGAGTGTGAAAACTGAGTTTCCTTGAGAGCTGCTTGGAAGCCTGATGGTGTGTGAAGTTAGTGAGCCAAATGGAGTTGTTCTCCCACAAGAACCACTCGGCTGATCCTTCTTCAATATGCCCTTCACCAACATGCAGTGTTTCCTTGATTGAATTAGCTCTCACACCAATATTTGCGTCTAGAGCCTTTGCATTGAGGGCCATCTGAAAACGGCTGTGGCGCTGAAGTTGCCTGTGAATGTGGAGTTGGTGGCATGTGAAACCCGCATGTGGAGCATCTGTTTGTGTGGGATGCTGACCAAGCTTCATTTCAGTCCTAGGCACACAAAGAGCACTAAGCATAGAGTGTGAAAACTGAGTTTCCTTGAGAGCTGCTTGGAAGCCTGATGGTGTGTGAAGTTAGTAAGCCAAATGGAGTTGTTCTCCCACAAGAACCACTCGGCTGATCCTTCTTCAATATGCCCTTCACCAACATGCAGTGTTTCCTTGATTGAATTAGCTCTCACACCAATATTTGAGTCTAGAGCCTTTGCATTGAGGGCTATCTGAAAACGTCTGTGGCGCTGAAGTTGCCTGTGAATGTGGAGTTGGTGGCATGTGAAACCCGCATGTGGAGCATTCGTTTGTGTGGGATGCTCTACCAGGTTCACTCCTAGATAATGCACTCAAAGGGCACTAAGCATAGAGTGTGAAAACTGAGTTTCCTTGAGAGCTGCTTGGAAGCCTGATGGTGTGTGAAGTTAGTGAGCCAAATGGAGTTGTTCTCCCACAAGAACCACTCAGCTGATCCTTCTTCAATATGCCCTTCACCAACATGCAGTGTTTCCTTGATTGAATTAGCTCTCACACCAATATTTGCGTCTAGAGCCTTTGCATTGAGGGGCATCTGAAAACGGCTGTGGCGCTGAAGTTGCCTGTGAATGTGGAGTTGGTGGCATGTGAAACCCGCATGTGGACCATTCGTTTGTGTGGGATGCTCTACCAGGTTCATTCCTAGATAATGCACTCAAAGGGCACTAAACATAGAGTGTGAAAACTGAGTTTCCTTGAGAGCTGCTTGGAAGCCTGATGGTGTGTGAAGTTAGTGAGCCAAATGGAGTTGTTCTCCACAAGAACCACTCGGCTGATCCTTCTTCAATATGCCCTTCACCAACATGCAGTGTTTCCTTGATTGAATTAGCTCTCACACCAATATTTGCGTCTAGAGCCTTTGCATTGAGAGCTAAATGAAAACGGCTGTGGCGCTGAAGTTGCCTGTGAATGTGGAGTTGGTGGCATGTGAAACCCGCATGTGGAGCATTCGTTTGTGTGGGATGCTCTACCAGGTTCATTCCTAGATAATGCACTCAAAGGGCACTAAACATAGAGTGTGAAAACTGAATTTCCTTGAGAGCTGCTTGGAAGCCTGATGGTGTGTGAAGTTAGTGAGCCAAATGGAGTTGTTCTCCCACAAGAACCACTCGGCTGATCCTTCTTCAATATGCCCTTCACCAACATGCAGTGTTTCCTTGATTGAATTAGCTCTCACACCAATATTTGCGTCTAGAGCCTTTGCATTGAGGGCTATCTGAAAACGGCTGTGGCGCTGAAGTTGCCTGTGAATGTGGAGTTGGTGGCATGTGAAACCCGCATGTGGAGCATTCGTTTGTGTGGGATGCTCTACCAGGTTCATTCCTAGATAATGCACTCAAAGGGCACTAAGCATAGAGTGTGAAAACTGAGTTTCCTTGAGAGCTGCTTGGAAGCCTGATGGTGTGTGAAGTTAGTGAGCCAAATGGAGTTGTTCTCCCACAAGAACCACTCGGCTGATCCTTCTTCAATATGCCCTTCACCAACATGCAGTGTTTCCTTGATTGAATTAGCTCTCACACCAATATTTGCGTCTAGAGCCTTTGCATTGAGGGCTATCTGAAAACGGCTATAGCGCTGAAGTTGCCTGTGAATGTGGAGTTGGTGGCATGTGAAACCCGCATGTGGAGCATCCGTTTGTGTGGGATGCTGACCAAGCTTCATTTCAGTCCTAGGCACACAAAGAGCACTAAGCATAGAGTGTGAAAACTGAGTTTCCTTGAGAGCTGCTTGGAAGCCTGATGGTGTGTGAAGTTAGTGAGCCAAATGGAGTTGTTCTCCCACAAGAACCACTCGGCTGATCCTTCTTCAATATGCCCTTCACCAACATGCAGTGTTTCCTTGATTGAATTAGCTCTCACACCAATATTTGTGTCTAGAGCCTTTGCATTGAGGGCTATCTGAAAACAGCTGTGGCGCTGAAGTTGCCTGTGAATGTGGAGTTGGTGGCATGTGAAACCCGCATGTGGAGCATTCGTTTGTGTGGGATGCTCTACCAGGTTCATTCCTAGATAATGCACTCAAAGGGCACTAAGCATAGAGTGTGAAAACTGAGTTTCCTTGAGAGCTACTTGGAAGCCTGATGGTGTGTGAAGTTAGTGAGCCAAATGGAGTTGTTCTCCCACAAGAACCACTCGGCTGATCCTTCTTCAATATGCCCTTCACCAACATGCAGTGTTTCCTTGATTGAATTAGCTCTCACACCAATATTTGCGTCTAGAGCCTTTGCATTGAGGGCTATCTGAAAACGGCTGTGGCGCTGAAGTTGCCTGTGAATGTGGAGTTGGTGGCATGTGAAACCCGCATGTGGAGCATCCGTTTGTGTGGGATGCTGACCAAGCTTCATTTCAGTCCTAGGCACACAAAGAGCACTAAGCATAGAGTGTGAAAACTGAGTTTCCTTGAGAGCTGCTTGGAAGCCTGATGGTGTGTGAAGTTAGTGAGCCAAATGGAGTTGTTCTCCCACAAGAACCACTCGGCTGATCTTTCTTCAATATGCCCTTCACCAACATGCAGTGTTTCCTTGATTGAATTAGCTCTCACACCAATATTTGCGTCTAGAGCCTTTGCATTGAGGGCTATCTGAAAACGGCTGTGGCGCTGAAGTTGCCTGTGAATTTGGAGTTGGTGGCATGTGAAACCCGCATGTGGAGCATTCGTTTGTGTGGGATGCTCTACCAGGTTCATTCCTAGATAATGCACTCAAAGGGCACTAAGCATAGAGTGTGAAAACTGAGTTTCCTTGAGAGCTGCTTGGAAGCCTGATGGTGTGTGAAGTTAGTGAGCCAAATGGAGTTGTTCTCCACAAGAACCACTCGGGTGATCCTTCTTCAATATGCCCTTCACCAACATGCAGTGTTTCCTTGATTGAATTAGCTCTCACACCAATATTTGCGTCCAGAGCCTTTGCATTGAGGGCTATCTGAAAACGGCTGTGGCGCTGAAGTTGCCTGTGAATGTGGAGTTGGTGGCATGTGAAACCCGCATGTGGAGCATTCGTTTGTGTGGGATGCTCTACCAGGTTCATTCCTACATAATGCACTCAAAGGGCACTAAACATAGAGTGTGAAAACTGAGTTTTCTTGAGAGCTGCTTGGAAGCCTGATGGTGTGTGAAGTTAGTGAGCCAAATGGAGTTGTTCTCCCACAAGAACCACTCGGCTGATCCTTCTTCAATATGCCCTTCACCAACATGCAGTGTTTCCTTGATTGAATTAGCTCTCACACCAATATTTGCGTCTAGAGCCTTTGCATTGAGGGCTATCTGAAAACGGCTGTGGACCTGAAGTTGCCTGTGAATGTGGAGTTGGTGGCATGTGAAACCCGCATGTGGAGCATTCGTTTGTGTGGGATGCTCTACCAGGTTCATTCCTAGATAATGCACTCAAAGGGCACTAAGCATAGAGTGTGAAAACTGAGTTTCCTTGAGAGCTGCTTGGAAGCCTGATGGTGTGTGAAGTTAGTGAGCCAAATGGAGTTGTTCTCCCACAAGAACCACTCGGCTGATCCTTCTTCAATATGCCCTTCACCAACATGCAGTGTTTCCTTGATTGAATTAGCTCTCACACCAATATTTGCGTCTAGAGCCTTTGCATTGAGGGCTATCTGAAAACGGCTGTGGCGCTGAAGTTGCCTGTGAATGTGGAGTTGGTGGCATGTGAAACCCGCATGTGGAGCATTCGTTTGTGTGGGATGCTGACCAAGCTTCATTTCAGTCCTAGGCACACAAAGAGCACTAAATATAGAGTGTGAAACCTGTGTTTCCTTGAGAGCTGCTTGGAAGCCTGATGGTGTGTGAAGTTAGTGAGCCAAATGGAGTTGTTCTCCCACAAGAACCACTCGGCTGATCCTTCTTCAATATGCCCTTCACCAACATGCAGTGTTTCCTTGATTGAATTAGCTCTCACACCAATATTTGCGTCTAGAGCCTTTGCATTGAGGGCTATCTGAAAACGGCTGTGGCGCTGAAGTTGCCTGTGAATGTGGAGTTGGTGGCATGTGAAACCCGCATGTGGAGCATTCGTTTGTGTGGGATGCTCTACCAGGTTCATTCCTAGATAATGCACTCAAAGGGCACTAAGCATAGAGTGTGAAAACTGAGTTTCCTTGAGAGCTGCTTGGAAGCCTGATGGTGTGTGAAGTTAGTGAGCCAAATGGAGTTGTTCTCCCACAAGAACCACTCGGCTGATCCTTCTTCAATATGCCCTTCACCAACATGCAGTGTTTCCTTGATTGAATTAGCTCTCACACCAATATTTGCGTCTAGAGCCTTTGCATTGAGGGCTATCTGAAAACGGCTGTGGCGCTGAAGTTGCCTGTGAATGTGGAGTTGGTGGCATGTGAAACCCGCATGTGGAGCATTCGTTTGTGTGGGATGCTGACCAAGCTTCATTTCAGTCCTAGGCACACAAAGAGCACTAAACATAGAGTGTGAAAACTGAGTTTCCTTGAGAGCTGCTTGGAAGC